>NC_092354.1:45545117-45659894 GCF_963676685.1 Mytilus edulis
TTACACCCCAATAAAGTAACGAACAGAAGCATTCAATACTTAAATAATCAATTTAAAAGCTGCATTATTTGATCATTTATTACTGTGATGTGGTGTAAATGAAACCAAACTGTTTCAGTATTATGTTTCAAAATTCCACTTGTTTCTACATCAAAATCGGAAGTTAAATATAGAAATTGCAAATCAAAAGCTTTTGTAACATTATGTTTTGAAGTCAACTTTAATTCAAATATATACCGTGATTATTTTTTTTCAGTCGTCAAAGCTAGAATTGAATCATCTACATCAGACCAGTCATATACCTTTTATGAAATATCTGTAATAAAATTTTATGACGTAAGTATTATTTGTTATTAAATAATTGTCTTCAAGCAAAGCTTTATAAAACAATTTAAAAAAGGGAGATATGAAATTTTATGAATGAAACATCACATTCCTTAAACACATTAATAGTTATCAAAGGTACCAGAATTATAATTTATTACGCCAGACGCGCGTTTCGTCTACATAAGACTAATCAGTGACGCTCATATCAAAACATTAAAACAGTTTCATGATCAAACATGCAACATAACGTATCCAACACCATATGTTAAACTCTGAATCATATGCATTTTAAAACTTGTTTTTATGTGAAATTGTCCAGCAGGTTACATAATCCTTCGAGTTGTTTCTCGGTAAGTATGATTTGATGTAAATGTAAAGACTTTATTATTTTGAAAATGGAACTATTAAAGTTGGGCATTGAACTACATAAAAGTCCGATCAGCATACAACCTTATGTAATACACTATATTCTATTTTCCACTTTGTATCATTATGTTTTGCTATGTATTTTTGGACTTTCAAGTGATATATTTATCGTACTAACATTGACGTAATTTGCTGCTTAATTAGTTTCTATCACTTATCAAGTGTTTCATCGTACATGCCGATCATAAATAAATAATCTAATTACCCACGTTTGTAGCACATGCGATGTTCGAGTGGTCATCACACTGAAGTGAAGAGTACGTCTAAATTTCATATAATATAAATAGACGTGGTATGTTGCCAATGCGACAAATATCAACTGTACTTTAAATGAAGTATTATTAAGCATCAGCAATGGTTCATCGTAACATTTAAGGATATTCGCCTGTCATGTTTCTGAATTTTTGTCAAATTTTCGGATTCTTCTGGTCATAACCATTAAAAAAAAATGTGCCCATTGACCCCAATTTTTCTTTATACAAATCTTTTACGTGTATAATTATAAGCCAACTGTAACAGTCACATAAAATCTTTTAATGTTTTTTGAAAACTTAAGCTTGCTAATGTAAAAGCTATGAAAATTCAAGAGAGAACATTTTACCGCAAACATTTCATTAGTTTATATGTCAAAAACAAGTACATTGACCTATTGATTTATTTGCTCTTTTGGTTCCTTAATTAAAACCCTATCAATGTGTAGTAAAGTTATGAACAAATTGTAATTTTAAAACTAGTAGCGAAGTTCCTTAAGTAATGTCCGAAACCAATATTGTATAGTCAGATATGGAAGGCCCAGAAAAAAAAGACATGGATGGAGAGTTGTCTCATTGGCACTCACACCACATCTTCCTATATCTATGCAAATATTGTCCATAAAAAAAAAATATGATAGACAGAAACTCAAAACACTATGACGTGGATTTCAACTCAACTAATAAGCAGTATTATAAACATGAATCTATGGCCTTTTATAACAATGTGTTGCTTTGTAGGACTTTAATCTTGAATTATGATAAAATAATCATTCCATGGACTGCAATTTCTAATATTTTAGTGAAGAGTGAATACAATGAATTGAAAAAATGAGGCAACTCATTGCCTTATTATATAAACCATTTATAAGGATAATTTTACCTTTTTAATTGTTGACCCTCTACATTAACCATAAATTCAATAACATATCATTGTAAATTGCTCTCAAATAACGCATCATCATAGATGCAAGAATTCAAGTTGAAAACGCTAGACGCGCATATCCTATACTAAAAACCCATTATTGAGGCTCGATAAAAAAAAGTACGAGGTTGAAGGGGATTTGTAAATCAAAATAAAAAAGAGCACGCTCTTTGCAAATATGATTCAAAAGTAATGCTTTTCGTCGATTTTACATAACCAAAGTCTTATTTTAATTATTTAAATTCCTCGTCGATGTACAAAATGCAACAATACTGTACGAATAACTGAATGAACACAATATATATTACAAATTTTTTGGAGTTTTATCGACTTGTGGTTCTTGATTATTCCCCCCCCTTTTTTTTTTTATCTTTTTAACATTTTTTTTCCAAATGTTTAGGGTGAAGATGAATACAAAAGACTGTCCAACAAAACTACACTTTGGACACCAAAAGAAAGTGCCGCTTGTGGTCCAGTAGTTTTCGAAACTGGATCCAAATATATTCTTACAGGTATAAAATAAAAATAAATAATATCGAGCAAAAGTTTATCCTTTTTCAATATTATTATCACTGTGCAGGTTTTTTTCCCAGTGGTATGAGAAATATTTGTTGTTTCATAGACCAAGGGTGATTTGTAATATATTGCTTTCAACGTGTAAACAAATAAACTTGGTGAATTATAATCATAGTAAAACAGTACCAAAAAAATCAACAAAAAGAAATACCCCAAAAAAAATTCAATGAATATGCATTATACCATTAAAGAATTCTTTTTAATCGAAAGCACTAATTAACCTAGTAACATACTATAACAAAAATAAATGAAATTATTTTCTGTACGAAATCCTTCATCAGGAACGTTCAAACCCAATTATCAATTTTTATCAATTTGGTTTGTTAATCATATTTCCGTTAAATAAATTAAGTTGCACGGAATGGAACCCCTTTTTTTTGACAACTTAAGCTTGTACTGATTTAGTATGGTGATATATGGTTGGCCCCCTTTTATATATCTTGCATTTGTTGTAACCCGATTTAAAAAAAATACCGGATCCACCTCTAAAAATACATGTAAAATCGTATCATGAAGTGACATTTCTAAATTGTGTGTTTAATCAAATATGTGTTCTTTTAAATCATTTAATACTACATATAATGATCATTTATTTTTATATATTTTCAAATGAGAATAAGCAACACAATGTAATTGTGAGTACAAGTTAACGTTGGATCAATTTTCTATTAGTTAGTGTGTATGACGGAATAATGAGCCATAACCTCTGTGGACTCCAAGTAAAATTCCTTCATGCAAGTAAGACATTGCTAGGCGGTTTATCTGGTGAATACAAGAAAAACTGCCAGTGTAAGGTAATTTCACCATTGTTTACATAAGGAAATGCATGTACCAAGTCAGAAATATCGACAGTTGTATTCCGTCCTTTAATTTGTTTGAGCTTTATGCTGTAATTTTTTAAAGGACTTTCTGTTATCACTTCCCTTGGAGTTCGGTATTGTTTTACTTTACTTTTCATTGCAATTATACAGTTTAATCTATTTATAGTAAGTGTTAATTATATCAATACTTCACAAACTTTATTAATTTCGTTTTTGAGGTTTGGAGACTTAAATCGAAATTTTACAGACGTCAGGGTATCCCTGCCATTGTAAAGTGTTTTATTGACATAGATGAAAGGCTTTAAACTAATTTCAATGACTTATGTGATGACTTCAATTTTCAAATGATAACTTCCCATATTTTCTTTGTAACATATTATATGTCGTAGATCTTTTTTAAATATAAAAACTTACTTATTTACTTACAAGTGTCATCGATCTGTATTGCTGAAATAATATATTTAAACAATTTGAAATGATAAGTACTCAATCACAAAGTCTTAATTGCGAACATATTGTTTTCTTTATGCCCAAAGCTTTTCGAAATATATAAAACAAAAAAATATATAATTGTTATTCCATTATTATTTTGTAGATACCTTATAAATTCAAAAAGACAAACGGCAAAAAAAGTCAAAATCAATGTGGTAAACCTCCAATAAAATGTAGCAGAGAAACGGTTTGTGCCACAGATGCAATTGGACAGTGTAGTTGGCAGAATTGTTAAAAACAAAGTGAATTTAATAACAGAGTTAAATCTTTATATGTGTATGCAATCAATTATTGATTATATCATTATAGATGTTTTAAGTTAAAAATATATCAAATGCATTCTTTACTTCTCAAAATAAAAATATTTATCCCATAAATTCCTATAATTATAAACAAAATTTTCTGCATCTGATTCTGTTTTATACATATGTTCATATATGAATCAGAGATATAACGAAAGGAATTGTATTATAGGCAAAAGTATATCCTTGTTATGACTATAACTTTTGTGAAACTAGTTCTAAGTGATATAAAACATGAACTGCATTTCAGCCGATCGATTTTGATCCCCTTCAAAATACATTAAAGATGTAATGGATCTTTTTGTATGCATTGTTTATATGATGACGGCAACGCTTTATTTACAAAGTCTGTAATAATATAAATAACAACTTTTAATTTTAATATCAGCCAATTATGTATGTACTTTAAAAGATGATAGACAGATAATACATATAATTGTTTGCAAACATCTGTTGCAGTTGTCATGCCTGCGGCGAATACATGTAATAACTAAAGACTTTATCATTATAACATAATTATGTATTAAATTAATGATTATTATATTCATCATGTATTACTAATCACGCGACGATTTTATTTTATTTATTTCCAGTCAAAAATGAGACTTTAAATATTATTACCATCGAAAACATGCCTTGTGTACAAGTGAACAATAATCATTTTACATATGAAAATCAACAATCTCATGTATCTGTGTTGTATACTATCACACTGTTTGGACATCAATATTAATTTCTCGTTTATTAAACCAGCTAAATGCATTCCTCCACTCCTCATCAAAACACTGACATATGAATACTTGCCAATTTAAACATAGCCTCCATGGCTAAAAATATAAAACAAAGGGTGTAAATGCAGGTTTTGGCTTATTCTTCTAAAATGAAAGCATTTAGAAAAAAAATGACATGGGGGTCAAAATGATCACCAGGTTTAAACCTATCTGCCTTGAAATTTTCAGACGAATAAAACAACAAGTTGTTGAGTTGCTGCATCTGAAGTAATAATTGTTAGTTTTTAGATACATGTATTATCTTCAACATTATTATAGATAGAGACAAACTTTAAGCAGCAATAATGTTAAGTAAAGTTAGTACAAATAAGTTAACAAAAGTGTCAATTGGCCCCTTTACTTGAATTGAGGAGTTATTGCTCTTTATAGCAAACTTTTAACAAGTTTTTGTCATCTTTTGCCAAAATCGCTCCTCTGGATCTATATAGACCATACTTGTACACAATCATAATGAGGTTATCTAGTTTTTAAAAAAATGTGCCCAATTACCCCAACTGCCAATGTAGATGGTTGACTTTGCTAAAAATAGAACATAGAGGCACAAATTCAATTTTGGGCTTCTATATCTGAAACTAAAGCATTTAAAGTAAATATGACATCCTATTATCTATTATATGGTCATTTTAATAAATTTCCTGTAACAAAACTTTGTGTTTTTCGAAAAAACTAAGGATTTGCTTATCCAAGGAATAAATTACCTTAGACTTATTTGGCACAACTTTTTGGAATTGTGGGTCCTCAATGCTCTTCAACTTTGTATTTGTTTGGCTTTACAACTATTTAGATCTGAGCGTCATTGATTAGTCTTTTGTAGTCGAAACGCTCGTCTCGCGTATTACATTATAATCATGGTACCTTTGATAACTATAATGTTCATCAAAGTAAGATCTACAATAAGTCAATATTTCCAAAAAAGGTAAATTGTCCCCTTGAGGATTTGTAGCCCTATATATTCAATTTTCAACAATATTGTTTAGTAAATTTGTATTATCTTTTACGAGAATCTTCTTCTATTAATCTACTTTGCCAAATAGAATTAAATTTAACCATGATTTTAGAAAGGTGTATTGCTTGTAAAATGTATACAATGACCCTGCCATCCAAGCAGCATGTCCACTATGACTAAAAATCGAACATGGGGGTTTACTATATAGAAGCTGTAGGAAAAATGTTAAGAGAACAATTTTAAATGGTCACAACTTGCCTACTAGTTTAAATGATGATAAAGGGTCTGCAGTAACTTTTGTAAGACTTCACTTGGATGCCCGGCTTTTTATTAAACTACTGGGCCAAATTAAATCAATCTTGGTCTCAATCATTGTTGTAGTTTCTTATACTATTTATCACCCTGTATAACCCCGATACAAATGAATCCGGACGTTGACGCGCTCGATGCGATAATCAAGACATCATTTGGAATGACAGCAATTTCGAATGCCTCTCTAGAACGTATTTGAGTATATATAAATATGTCGATGTGCATGTTAATCCATTTATTCAATTATATAGTTGTTGTCAGTATTAGATATTTAATAGAACGTTTGATAAAACTCCTAGATGCAAAACACACAGACATGGTGCAATTTCGTACGTTTTATGAGATAAACAATGCTGAATATCTTTTCGTGCAGACTTTTTTGCGTATTAATACTTTAAGCAATAATAAATAACTATAAGTTGAATTACTACGTGCCTTCAAATGTTCCCTAGAATTAAGAATAAACGCAATATCATACTAAATAAGTTTTCTCTTACTGTATTGTTCGTTGTGCGTTTTTAAATAATCACTGTACAGTTCGTTGACAAAAACCGTCACAAATCACTTTCCTGTCAAGATATTCGAGATGGTGTCGGCGAACTTTTTCCGCATTTTATTGTAAATGTTTATCTGTTAACTTAGTCAAAGTAGTTGAACTTAAAATATAAGACATCAAAAGCCAAAATTGCAAAGTTTAACCACCGTACATCTGATAGGAATGTTTCTATTGAAAATTAGGACTTCCAACGTTATTCCAGATGAAATGAACAGTTAATAAATATATTCCAGAGGAAATAAAGTTTCAAAAAATTTAATATAGTCAATAAAACTTTTATGACTTACTTTTCACAATTACTCTTCCAAATGCGTTGGTTCAAATTCGCCAAGACGAAAGCAGACACAGAAGACGATGTCGTTGAATTTAGTGTGTCGAATGCCTTAGATGGCATTTCAACTGCTTGATTTTTATTTTTATTAATTTTTTTAACTTGGGAATATAAACATGGTTCCTTTTTGGTCTTCTCGGAAATAAGTCAAAATTTTAATGAAATGCATATGGGTGGGTATATACTTAAATATGCTTATAGTAACCAGAATTACCAATCATTTAGATTTTGGCACCACAGTAGAAAGACTAATGTTCGAGGAAATTAAGCATACTCTTTAAGCTGGGGTCACACTTTCACGATTTTTACTGCCGTCCCTGACAGGACCATTCATGATTAAAATTTGGCAAATGTCTGATAAGATCCTGTCAATCGTGGATGGAAATTCAAACTTCAATTAAAATTAGTAATTTTTTTTTTAATCACGACAACAATCAGATATTGTTCACGAAACGTCGATATTTAACCGTTTCCAAGCGAATTTGTCCCGATAATCCCGTCAGGGGTTCAAATTAACATTTGGTACTGGAAGGTCCAGGACCTTTGACACTCCATACTGAAAGGTCCACAGCCTAAATTCCAGGTCCTACTTTTACTTGAAATATTTCATAACTCAGTAAGATACAAAATTTATGTGCTTTTGGTGTTAGGTTAACTTGTTTCATTGTCAGTAACTGTTGTAAAACATGTTTAATTATACATGTAATTGTCTACAATTTATAATAAAATCACATTATCTTGTTTTTATATGGGGATGGTGTCACTGTTGGTGGGTGGGTGTTGTCTTGTAGTTTTCACTATGATATAAAGGGCTATATGTATCTCTTTTTTATATTGTTCATTTCGGAGTATACAATTTAAGTAGTAGTACAAATTCAAAGCTATTTATTTGGTTCCTCTGTGAAAATAAATTAAGAAATTTCAAGATTTTACTGGGCGGTCCTTCAAAATTTAGAAGAAATTATCTCTTGGAATTGTAGTAATATGTTTACACTATAAAAATATCTATATGAAATATCAACATTTATTAATAATAAAGAAAATTACTGTCACATTTTATTGAACATGTTGAATTTTGACATGACAATTTGTGAACTAAAAGTAATTTTGAGTTTCTGTATAAAATATTTCCTGCTTTTTCTTTCTTTTCCATATATCTTTTGGGTTTTCAATTCTATTGTTAAATTATTTTATCATCAGCTGAGCAATGTATTTTGTCACCTGCCTGGAATTATTTTTTTTTTATTGAATTTGATCGGCAAACCCGGAATTACCCTTATCCGCCTCTGGAATCTGATCCGGTGTTTTCCAGTTTATGGCATCCATTGTTTTCAATGTTGTTTTTGTCAGTCAGATACGATTTTACTCGGATTTACACATAACATGCTTACGATTTTCGGTATAAAGATAGCGGTTGAACAAAATCAACATCGTTGTCATGAATAATAAAGATGAACATAAATATTGAGATCGTTTGGAAAACATTTTGGTTAAAAAAATCGGCAAAGTTAATGTTTACTTTCTTTCTATGCAAAGGTCCGTCGGGCGTAACTAGTAACCAAAACGAAGGTCCGATTGCAATACTGGAAGGTCGCGGACCTCGGACCACCGCTAATTTGAACCCCTGCCCGTTCTCAATCCGATTTGTATCTTTCGCATGGTTACTGCGTCCCGATTCTACCGAATGGAATCCGACAGAGTTCAGACAGTGACCAGACAGTGAACCGACGCTGACGGAAGTTATCCGTTATAAAACTGTCGTCATATTCGGGATAATCAGGTACTGTCGGAACGTAATCCTATCATGGTCCGCTCTATCGCATTGCAAACGGCTTTGTCTGGTCTCAGTCGTATTGCTTTCTGTAATTGTCGGGGAAATCTGACGTGGGTATCATTGACGAATTTCGTATTAATAACGGGACTGTTCCGGAACGGTTTCGACAAAAAACGGTTCGCAATCTGTACTCAATCGGCAGAAAAACAGCAATGAAAAATTTATCCAGATCATTCCCGTTCCACAGGACACCGTCCAGAAAACAGAACATTGTTAGGATTTTTATCCGATACAGCAGAATCGGTCACGACATAGTCACGGTTGTAATCTGACTAGACAAAATCGCACATAACTGTCGGGGTGCTTCGCCGAACTACCAGGACCATTCCCGACCCGTAGGAATCTGTCGGAATTTAAAAGACTGCGTTTAGACAATGATAGGACATTCCAGATAATTGAGGATAGTAATCAGTGTTTTTTTCACTTTTCGTGTCTTATCGCTGTCTGATCTCAAACGGAAGCAATAATCGGCAATGTGTGAAAGCCGTATTATACTTTAAAAATTAAACAAACAAGAGAAAAACACATAATTGAAGAAAGCAAACAAGTTAATAGTAAGAATTTTCTCTTCATCTCTATACCTTCACATTAAAGAAACTACTTACTATTGATGGCTTTAAGTTACATGTTCATTGTATACACATATTCTTTAGCCTTAATGTAACTGTGTTCTAAAATATGACCCCTATGGTCTCGCCTCTAAGATTCAGACCAAAAGCCTATGATACATTGATTATTTTTGATTGCTGTCTATATCAAAAAGAAGATGTGGTTTCGAGACAACTGTTCGCAAGAGACCAAACGACACAAAAATGAACAATTATAGGTCACCGTACGGCCTTCAACAATGAATAAAGCCCATACCGCATAGTCAGCTCTTAAACCTTTGTCACCGAAATGACAAATGTAAAACAATTCATACGAGAAAACTAACGGCCTATTTTATGCACAAAATAGTGAACAGAAATTAATTATAACCACAGAATTACACGCTCCTGGCTTTGTACAGGCAGATACAGAATATGGCGGGATTAAACATGTTAGCGTACACCCAACCCACCCCCTAACCTTGACATTGACTGTCGTATGGTAAACACTTTTAAAAATGCCATCAAATTGGAAATCGGACGTGTATATCTGTATGCTTATGCCTATTTGCATCTGTTAAGTTATTGTATTTTCCTACCAATTTTCACTTTCGTATACATAAGGATTGTTTTACATGAACAAAATACCTCCAAGAGGGTTTCAACAATACAACGAATATTATGGGTTGCTGTCTGCATATTATGGTTGTAAATTATTTGTTTCAAACATGCATATCGGTTATAATAATATCAAAGCATAATTTAATACAATAAAAAAGTCATGCAAAATTCATTGAGAAACGCAATATTGTGTCAACGAAGCGTATAGTATAAAAAGATGTAATGACAACGAAGCGTACACAACATGAAAATAAAGACACTTTAAAATGTGTATTTTGTTTGTTCCTAGATACAACACAAATATACGATCTTTATAAGTCTGTTAATTTTAAACTATGAAATTTTCAAAAATGTATGTTTTAAAAACTAGGAGGTACGAAAAACATTAAGTTTTGTATATTTAAAAATACCAAGCACGTTTTATCATTGATATCGTCGTGCGTTTTTGTGATGTTTGTATATAAAAATTATGTTTAAAAGTATGAATTCCTTACTGTCCGAACTCAGTGTTACACGGTGTGTTTGATTCGAACGCGTCAACGTCCAGTTTCATCTGTATCGAGGTTATACGGGGTGTTATGATGATTTTACATGATTTCCAAAACCAAAGTTAATACTGGTGACCGACAAATGTTATTGAAAGCCTCTAGTTTTTGTTTTCTCTATGGTTTATTTGGTCACGTATTTCCCAATATATATTTTGTATTTTATCTCTATTTTGTCATATTGACTCGACGTTACTATATTTAGAAATTATATTGACGCTATGTAACTAAATATAGTAACATATCGTCAATATCATTTCCAAAAATAGTACTTCATTTCGTGGTATACAAATTTTCGTTGGACACATCAAATGACGAATTCAAGATTTCTAAGAATAATCCCGAGAAAAGTGAAATGAATCATATGTTTACTTCCGGTTTAGCTTTTGTTATACATGTGTAGCGTTGATTCAGAACAAACATGGTAACAAAACAGGTGTATTAAATAAAATAGAAATAGAAAAGTATTACATTTATTCACATACTGTAAAAGCAGAAATTTTTGTTGGGGATTTATTTTCATTTTTTCATGGATAGGACATATCCACGAAGGTAAAAAACCCAACGAAACTTTAAGGTTTATGAGCCCTTCTGTAGCCATTTTTGTACGAATTTTTCAAACATCAATTGTATCAAAACTACAGGTATAATGAACAATAGAGACAGTCCATTTTGTGCATATACTAGGGGGAAACGTGGTGGAAAGCATTTGAATCTACTGTTTCATTGCATTTAAAAGAAAAAGAGTACTTTGTGGCAAATAAACTAAGATTTTTATAGAAAATCCACAGCCTTTAATACAGAGATTTGTGTTATAAAACTTGAAACATAGATTACTCACTTGCTTTTCTATGATGTGCTAGTGATTATTTTATACAAAAAGTTCTAATCAACCTGTAAATTCCAAAATACCTCGTGCTGAGTCACTAACGTCGAGCGCACCCTAAAAGGTGTACTTGATTTGGTCAATATTTTTATTTGTTTTAACCAATAACTACATTAATAAACTTGTTTTTAGGAAACCAATGCTAGCACTGCATGCAATTATCCTATATCTTTCAGTCATCAAATTGCCAAATATAATAGTATAAGGATCAAGGCTGTGGATTTTCTATAAAATTTCCATATGTTTGGCATTGAATCAACAGAAGGGTACATAATCCTTAACTATAAATTCACCAAGTCACGGCCGACACTCGGCTAACCGAAAGTCTGGTCGGTTAATCTATATTGAGTATGCGGCTATATCGGCGGTTGGTCTGTTAATCGGGTTGGCTAAAGTCTGTTAATCAGGTGTTATCGAGAAAATCATTGCAAGGTTAGCATGTTTCATTGTATAACTTTTTAATTATATTCATATCATAAAAACTATTCATGTCTGACAAAACGATTTGGAGTACTGAATCCAGTGGTGTAATTATTTTTTTTCTAGCTTCAATAAACGATCTATAAAATGAAAAGGCGAGTTACTCATCAGTAAATTTATACACATTTTACACACACAAAATGTACACAAAAATGACAAGTTGGTTGAGTTTACTTGCATGCAATATTTTGAACATCGAAAAAAGACAGGCATTATGTTTGTTTACCATATTAACATCAATATGTAAAAAATCTACACGAAAAACTGTATTTTGGTGACATAAATCAATTTTTAATAAAAATGTGGTCTGTTAATGGGTCGGATGTATAAAACTCGGTCTGTTAATTGGTCTGTTAAGAGTTATGAATGACATTACAAGCATATTCGGGAATTTCTCGCTACATTGAAGACCTGTTGGTGACCCTAAGTCTGCTGTTGTTTTTTATTTGGTCGGGTTGTTGTCTCTTTGACACATTCGCCATTTCCATTCTCAATTTTATAATTTAATTGCTATATGGGGTGTTATCTGAATAAAGGGATAGCCTCAAGATTAGTGGCTAGAATATATGGAAACAACACATGAAAAATGAAACATAAGTTTAGACAATGGAATCTGAAAATTGATAGAAATGGTTTCAAAAAGTGTAATATCAAAGTAATATTAATTTCAAAAGACAATACATACCGGAAATAAACTCCTCATAGATACCAGGATTGAAATTTTATATTTACGCCTTATATTTACGCCAGACACGCGTTTCGTCTACGAAAAACTCATCAGTGACGAAAAAAATGTCAATACGCTAGTAATTTTGGATGCATTTAACCTGTCAATCATATTTGTAACGTGTGCAAAAACAGTTTTAAGCGTGTATTGGGCGTACTAGAAACGTATGTTGGCGTATGTTGTATGTTTTTTTTTATGCTGCATACAAATTTCCTGTGATTGTAGCGTTCCTCAAGCGTATTTACTTTCCTTCATTGGCTAGAGAAATAGAGGAGGGTTGATATCTCATAAACATGTTTATCCCCGCCGCAATTTTGCGCCTGTCCCAAGTCAGGAGCCTCTGGCCTTTGTTAGTCTTGTGGGATCTAGTATACATATCTTTTAAGGGGCCAGCTGAAGGACGCCTACGGGTGCGGGAGTTTCTCTCTACATTGAAGACCCATTGGTGGCCTTGGCCTGCTCTATGGTCGGGTTGTTGTCGCTTTGAAACATCCCCCATTTCCTTTCTCAATTTTACCTTTGTATTTCGACGTACTAAAAACTTTTGCAACGCGCTTTGAACTATTGCTAAGCGTTCCTATGGCATGCAACTAACGTATACCGACTATGTCAATTTTCTCTGTACGTTTGGTGCACGCCGGTCTATACGCCAATGTGTGACGCCGGCATTAGGTAATCTATTCCTAAGGTAGAAAAGCCTTAATATTTCAAAGAAAACGCATGGAATTTAACCAGCTGCATTGCAACACATGACAGATTCAAAGATGTTGCATATTTTGGCGTTAATATTGAGTCATTGATAAGGTCTTTGCATCGGAACTAAACACATTTATTCTAAAAACAGTTGTTGGCATGACACGGGTTATGTTCTTCTCATATATGTTATGATGGTATGATACTAAACCCCTAACGGGAAGGATTGTGCCTGATGTTCATGTGATGAAATCATAATCTTTCAGTCAGTTTAGTTGAAGTCTGGAGCTGGCATGTCAGTTAACTGCTAGTAGTCTGTTGTTATTTATGTATTATTGTCATTTTGTTTATTTTTTTTGGTTACATCTTCTGACATCAAACTCGGATTTCTCTTGAACTGAATTTTAATGTGCGTATTGTTATGCGTTTACTTTACTACATTGGTTAGAGGTATAGGGGGAAGGTTGAGATCTCACAAACATGTTTAACCCCGCCGCATTTTTGCGCCTGTTCCAAGTCAGGAGCCTCTGGCCTTTGTTAGTCTTGTTTTATTTTAATTTTAGTTTCTTGTGTACAATTTGGAAATTAGTATGGCGTTCATTATCACTGGACTAGTATATATTTGTTTAGGGGCCAGCTGAAGGACGCCTCCGGGTGCGGGAATTTCTCGCTACATTGAAGACCTGTTGGTGACCCTCTGTTGTTGTTTTTTATTTGGGCGGGTTGTTGTCTCTTTGACACATTCCCCATTTCCATTCTCAATTTTATTTGAACAGACAAAAAAAATAAGGCTGATTGATAACTTGGCGTAAATAATAAATTCGTGCGAATTCGAGCGGCCAATCAGTCCATATAACGCTATATTAAAGTGACACATCCTTCAATGAAATGCAAAGAAATAAAATTAAAATAAAAGTTCTCTTTCTATAAGGATACTGTTGCACCGTATTGTAATTTTTTCGTCACAAGTACATCTCATTTTTTTCAATGTGAAAATATAAACTAAAGGTAGTAAGACTATTGTCGTGGCTAAATAACTCTTAACTGACACGATTTAAATTGTCCAACCCATTAACAGACTGTATTCCCCTAATATTCATTAAAATGTGGTATTACTCAACTTATATAACAATTATGAAATATTTATCAATGACAATTATTTTTTTAGAACCAAAGTACTATTTTGTGTCCTTTAAATCATATATAAAAATGTTTTTTAGCCTTTTATCCAAAATATTGCTATGCGTACAAGCATAAAAACCACATACTTGCGAGACGCCTTTTCGTTTTACTTAAAACTGCGCAGGCTATGCATTTTTTTTACTGGTGGAAAATGTTCTATGATAGATATCATTTTGTCAGACACTTTTCTTTTTTTGATGTGGTTCTCATAATATGGCAAAAATCTGTATATTTAACAGAGTTTAACATTAAATTGTGAGTTTTACTCTTAACAGACGTATAACCAACCCGATTAACAGACCAACCGCCGATATAGCCGCATACTCAATATAGATTAACCGACCAAACTCTCGGTTAGCCGAGTGTCGGCCGTGCAAGTCTAAATAAAAAATACTTAAATGTCTACATTGTTTATACATACAAATTCATATTGACATTATATAAATGGTGAACATAAATGTATACAATGCAATAATAGGTTAATGCATTAGACAAACATATTTTAAATGTTTTCTTTCAGTAATTTTAGTTTGTACATTAATAATTCAAAATAAAACACTAACAAACAATGTCATTTAACAGGCATATGCGTCTGTAATACCCACAAGCCGAAACCAATTAATTACATCATCATTGTCCTTAGATAAATCATCAAAGGCGTGTAAGCCAGTAAGCGTGTACCGGTTTAATTGCACTAATCCTGTGATCGACATATACTTTTTCAACAGGTACACATTTTTCCAGTTGAGTAGACACTTGATTTGAATACCAATTAAACATTTTCTGCTTGATAATGTACTTCAATATCCAGTTAACGGTACGGTCACACGGTTCAAGTTCTTCTGTTGTACTAGGGGGGAACAAACACTGTACGAATACGATTTTTATGAAGCAGTACAATACAGTTCCTGTCTTTGTTACAGGTGTGCCTTAAATACATCGAATGTGGCTAGTGTATATGCCTTTTTTCTCCCGGAACGTTTAATATCTTTACGAACAAAGCATGGTATCAATACGGATTTCGCGTATTCTATCATTGTAAAACTTGTTGACCAGTGATTCTCAGAATGCGTTACATTTCAGTCTTTAGGAAATGTGTGTGAAGGATGACATCTATCAGTTGTACCCTTGTAAAATAATTGAAACGGAAGCAATGCATCTGTTAGGGAAATTTCAACCACATCCGGTATTTCTCTTTTATCATCTAACGTAACGATGCTACAATCTATTGATTCCTTTTCTTCTAAAGTCCATTTACTTGTAGGAACTATTTTAAGACCTGTCTGGTCAAAGATTATAATCAGTCCATGTGGAGTATCATACTCGTCAACACATTTTGTAATTTTTTTCAAGTATTCCGCCTTTAAGTTTTCAAAATCTACCGTTAACTTTGGTGCCATTTTTTGTCCCTTTTCTTTATACTAGATTCACTCACGTCAAAAGTGATCTTGCATAATCTCGACTTACATCTAAAGGTTCTCCGTTTCAACAAGCAAAGCACGATTTTCAGCTCTAACTATGCCGCGGGTGGCAGCAACAACTAGAGTCGTATTTACAACTCCACAAGCAGCACGTATAGTTTTCACAAACATATTTACTCGTCATCAAGTTTATCTCCCAACATCGAGGGCCTACTTCGAATTTTGGTAGGCAATTCCTTAATTTCAGATGCAATTCTCTGTTCAAAGTTTTCCATAAAAGAGGAACGAAAGATCAAATCGAAATAAACTGACAACGCCATGGCTAAAAATTAAAAAGAAAAACAGACAAACAATAGTACACATGACACAACATATAACACTAATTTCCATCACGGTATTGGATACCTAAACTACATAAGTGTCCTTACAACCAACGGTATATTGCTGGATCTTCAATGTGCTCCACCAAACCCCTTTCTAAATTATTAACATCTATTTTATCAGCAATCAAAGACGGGCTTCAAAGTTATTGTGAAACTGCCTTTTCTAGAGGTGGCGTGAATCAGATGTGGATACTTAAAAATTCCACAGATCTTTTAGAGTACATACAATCTAACTCTCTTTCATCTTGTAATAGTATTAAAATATTTGACTTTTCTACTCTTTACACAAGTATTCCACATTCCAAACTAAAAGACAAATTGAAAGAGCTGGCATTGCTTTGGTTCATAAAAAAGAATGGCCACGTAGATATCTTGTCTTAGGGAGGGATAAATCCTACTTTGTAAAGGATCACTTTGATTCAAACAAAAAATTCTCTGAAACTGATATTATAAAGACTCTTGATTTCTTGATTGACAACATATTTGTTACGTTCGGAGGACGTGTTTTTCAACAGACTGTCGGCATTCCAATGGGAACAAATTGTGCCCCTCTACTTGCCGACTTGTTTCTTTATTAGTATGAGGCTGACTTCCGGTAAATAGTATAATTCGGTAGGTCACTATCATGAAAGGAAAGGGGATTGTAGTTACGACGTAAAGCACATATCCGATATCATTTGTGAAACGGTAATTCCATAACAGTCAACCAACTCGTGATGGCGTCCGTAAAATTTACGACGGGATGATTTTAACTTCACCGTTTGAAACTCGTGGTTAAATAGCTTCCTTGTTAGCAGCAACCCTCTATCAGAAAAATCATGATAGGAAATAAAAGCACGGGAATTCGTCTCTCATACTTCTGATTGCTGTGTCCGACACCCGTTTTCCGAGATCACTTGATATTTTTCTTGACGCCTTTGACACACCAAAATCATTTGCGATTTTTGCAAATTTAGCACGTTCTTCATGCGTATAGGATCCATATTTTGCTCGTTTCCTTTGTCCTGGTCTAGAAGGTGAAACTCTTGGGTAATCACTTAAAAAACTTTCGATGACTTCATTTGCTACCGTAATTACTATTGCATTCTCATCGCATTTTGCACGGCTCGGTGAAGGCAATCCTGGGGAGGAAGGTTCACGTATGTTGGAACTTTTAATCTATTTTAAGATAAACATGTTTACACTTCTTCATACCATTTATGAATGATAAAATTGAAGTTCACAAAACTTAATTACCATCTGAGGATTAGATTACCTTAGCTGTATCTGGCAAACTTTTAGGAATTTTTGGTTCTCAATGCACTTCAACTTTCATACTTTCTTTGGCTGACATTTTCATATTTTTTTTCTCAACTTAAAAACCACGAAATTAATTCCCCACGAACTTACTTTTGGATAAAAAACCACGAAATTTTAACCCCACTAAAATTCATGCTTATAAAGTACTAGTATTCCACTTTCATTGGAACATTTAACAAACATTACAAACAGGAGCATATTATAAATTAATTAAAATTTTATAACCACTCAAATACACACAACAAAACATTTGCACACATACTTTTAATAATCTTTAACAAGACTTAGTTCACACACATATAATATCACTCAGTACGAAACAAAGCACTAAATAGAATGTAATAATGTCAAATTTACAATGAACCAGCTTTACGATAGCCATACTTGATTAGGTCGGTACGGATAGACATGATCTGGTGTGTTGAAACTGTTAACTGGGCATGAACGGGTTTCATGTCGGATGTCTTCACATCTACGATGACCTTTGATTCACGTTCACCGCTGATTTCTTCGTGATTTGTTTAGCTGTGGTACTACTTGTGCTAAGTACCAGTCATGGAAATTATATTTTAATTGTTCTTTGTATTCTCGGATAACAGATAAGTCAAACGGCGATAGTTTTTCAGTACATGCTGCAGGCACAGACAAGGGAATGATGTCATCTTTCTTTAAGTGGCTTGGCAGTTTTTCTCCTGTGTGGGCTTTGTAATTATTAAATATATCTACGGCTTTCTTGTTTTTCTGAGAAAGAGGAAGATCTTCAATAATATCCTCTTTGTAAGGCAAAATGCCTTTGTCTACAAAACGGATCATGGTGGCTTCGTTGCTCCAATGAGTCTCGGTACTTGTTAAACCCCAGTTGTCTGGAAAAGCGACAACATTTGGTAAGATACTGTATTACCGCGGTAGATTAGCTGAGCTGGCAATAGAGACCCACTCATAGATGTTGCTAGAAGAAGTGTTATTTGACGTTTTTCATCAATACCGGTGATCGGTACCTGTTGGTAACCCTGTTGCTCGTTTGTCCAGTCGCCGACTGGTATCAGTTGACATCCGGTCTGGTCCCAACTAATCACGACATAGTATTGAATGCTGTGTTGCTTAATCTACTAAAGTTTTTACGAACTCCTGTTTGATGTCGTCGAAATCAGCTGGAAGATGTTTTACACCCTTGGTTAAAAAAATTCCCTTATGTTTAACGATACCTATGCGGCGGAAACAGAAATAGCGTAGATCTTTGTAATGTTTATATGCCCGCCATACTTTGAGGCTTGTATCTGGCGAACTCTGTTACGATGGTCTCAGCTGTTGCCATAATGACTGTATCGTTCTTACGCACGTTGATGATCCATTGTTGAAAGTCATTTTCTAGATGACCAATTAAGAGAAGATTTCAACGTGGCGATCTTGGTAAAACGTTATATCTCCACCTTCTAAAATAAACAATAACAACTTTTAAATATCGGTTAACAGGGAGTCACTAGGAGTGTCCTGTGAAAGCTTAATTTACACTTATTTTGCTTTATTAAAGCCTTCAGTCAGGTGGGAAAGAAAATCTCACCTTCAATCGTATATGTTACTTTCATTACACTGATTCAAAATATATATGGTCTCTATATACGTTCACATTTAATAAAGGAGTTCTCAAATCCAGTTTACAGAAAGTCACATCCGGTGCCATACAATAGTTTGTTTTGCACTGATTGTGATGGACTTGTCTAAACTATGTTCCAAATAATCAATTTACGGTCGTGGTGATTGATTGAAAATCTGGACGCCAGCAGACATTATCCTTAAGGCTAATGTCTCAGTTTTTCTTTATTATCGCAAATTAGTTATTTTCTTTTATCAGACTTAAATAGACCAGTATTATTGTACGATGACATATAGTTTTTGATGTCCAAGTCATTTTGTCTCTTATGGAGGGTTGACACATTTGCAATCATGCCACATCTTCTTAATTTTTGTATTCTTAAAATTAAGTCATGGTCACCAGATATGTGTGGAGGTTTATTTTAAAATACTTTGACCTATTATGGTTTACTGTTACAAATTGTGATTTGGATAGACAGTTGTCTCATTGGCACTCATACCACATCTTCTTTTATCCATATTGTTTACTTTTACAAATTGTGATTTGGATAGAGAGTTGTTACTGGCACTCACACCACATCTTCTTATCAACGACAGCGATAAACAAGTTAAGAGAATGTTCGTTACTGTTTGTTTGTCAATAGTTAAGTCGTTTATTTTTGTATCATTTGAATTGATTTAAATCTGGTTTATAGAGACAATTCATAGCAGCCTATGACGTATGTGTGTTGTTCATTGTTGAAGGTCGTTTAATGAGTAAGAATTACTTGAACGTGAGTCATTTGATATTTGTTTCTCATGCGATGTTCATACATCTTAATATTATAGCACATATATTGAAAAGATTTTTTTTTGCAAAAGTCGGAAAATATAAACTGCAGATTTGGATGGAATATTTTAAAAATCAAAATTAAAATACTTTGGCCGTAATTATTTAATGCGTAAAAGCTTCTAATCCTTGACATTAAATGTGTGCTATTATTCGTTGTAAAAATGTAAATGAAAACAATTTACAATAGTATAAATTGATAATGATGACAGAAAATTACATGTAAATTACAGTTTTTTGTTCATTATTCCATATGTACTTTAAAAATAAATCATCATTTCATGATTTCAAATGTCATGCATTTTTTTGCTAGTTATCCATTCTAAATTCAATTTCAGTTAACTAATCGCCAATGAGGACTGCTTTCCTGGGATTATTAATTCATCCTTTTTTCATATTTCTAATGAACTGCATATATTTTATTTGTTGTGTTATTTGAAGTTTTATGTGTGTACTGCTAAATGATGATTGGAATTTTCAAAGTTAAGAACAATACAGTTTGCTTCGAATTTAAATTTTTGGAGGACCATAACACATACAATAATAATAGAAAGTAAAATCACAAAATTGTCGAACTCCGAGGAAACTTCAAAATGAAAGATTTACTAGCCCTGCTATTATAGATAATAAATAATCTTCTTAAAGTTTTAAATAATGTTTTGACCTCAACAAATTTGGCAGATCCTCTCCGGAATTGTATGATTATCCCCTAAAATAATGCTTCTCAAAATAACTGTCAAAAAAAATTAAACTACTTCTAATTTACTCAGTTAGTTTATTTACATTAATCCCAAAAAAATATTTATTCTATACATACTGTTTTTATATATATTCAGGTCAAATATGATAGCTTTATTGACAATTATTTCAAAATATATTGTTTGACGAATGTCTTGAAGGAGATGATTAGGCATAACCGGCTTACTAAATGTCACTTCAGGGCTCAAGGTATATGTATACCAATCTTGAAATTTATGGTTTCTATGAACTTTTTTATGAAATAAGTGCAAAAATAAAACTTCAAATTCTCTCATGGTCTCTCGGTCGTCATAGTGCAAGGTAATATACCAGTCAAGGTTTGGCAAAATACCTTATGGCTTTATCATGTACCAATATGATGTAAGATTAAATGTATTGAAAATAAATATTTTTGGAGCAGTAACTCCTAAAAGATATCATTGGATTGTTCTAAACCAATTATATTATATCTTAATAACAAAAAGCAAACATGAAGCAATGTGCTTCATATTTGCTTTTTTGTTCATATATATATATATAACTTAAAAAACTTCAGAAAAATATCAAAACAAGCATAAGGCAATATTGCAAACACGACCTTGATAAATGACCTTGACTTGATTTTCTAAATAAGGAAGAGAGAACCTGACATATAAAGATTTAAGGGGTATATAGCTTAATGGTTATATGTGACAAAAATCATTCTAACAAATTCATTCGGTGAAGGAAGATAACTGCTATAAAATTTCTCCATTGGTTCGATCCAAATCATCCAAGGATGTTAAGAACAAATGTGAGAAAACATTGTTGTTATTTTTATGGGTTATTGAGGAGAAAGAAAATATACTGTAATGAAAAGTCTTCGATTAGAAATTTTTATTTAGATATAAATAACTGTTCGATTTAATACTAGAAATATTTAATCGACATCATGTTATACAAATTTAAACCGTAGGCAAAAGGTTCGGTGGACGAAATGAAATAATGCTAACAGTCAGAACATATACATTAGGTCTTTCAACAGAAAAATGGATAGACCAAATTGAATAGAAATAACGTGTCGTCAGTCAGTGAGCAAAATTTGAATGATGAACATATGAATTGCACGACACAAACGAGGTACACCGTCCATGGTTGTGTACAATGGCAGATGGAATAAAAAACGGACGAACTTGGAAATTAAATGTTTATAGTGATCATATATACTATTAAACGAGAAGACCTCTGTTTGTGTGTCGCTTCTCTTCCTTCCTCAATCAATTATTCAGCATGCCTCTGTGTCCTATAGGTTCCATGCATAGTCGCATTTGTCATCCTTACTTATGATTATTCAGTACGAATTATTTTGAAAAGAAATCGATAAAAAGGCGTCTGGATATTGTTTCTTTCATTGAATGGAGTTTTAAATCATACTATACTTCCAGTTAGAGTTTGTATGTATACTTTGAACTATATACTATGAATACAGTGTATTTGCTATCTGCTATCATTTTCAACTTTAGTATCCACGGAGGTCACACAGTTTATTAAATAGAGAGGGTCTATATGATATATCAATGACCGCCGTGGACCGATTAGTTGGTAGACAATTCATTCTAGTAAAAAGCAAATACACTTTATTTATAGTAATGAATTGTTATATATATCTTTAATAAACGCTAACATTATTGAAATTAATAGAAAACAATGGGAATTTGTGGAAAAAATGGAGAAGCCGTGCTAAAAAAAACATTGTCCTGTCCCAAAGTACCTAAGACATTTGATACCTTTTCTTAAATTCTCGAGTCATCAAATCTTTTACAAAAATACATCGGGTCACACAGTATATTAAATACAGAGAATCTATATTATATATCAATGACCGCCATGGATTGAGAACTGATAATTGATAGTAAAAGACAAACACCCTTTATTTATAGTAATAAATGTTCATAATGTACTAAATGTATGTTCATATTAAAATTAATAGAAAACAAAAAAATTCCAAATTTTGCCAAAGCAAGGAGGAAGAGTAAAAAACACATTTGTCCCGTGTCCAGGTGCCTTCGACTTTGATACCTTTCCTGAAATATTCCAGTCATAAAATATTTTACAAAAATTTGTCCTGCAACACTTAATACCGCAGTCCCACTAGGCCATGATTGCACTACGATCTGTGATAAAAAAGCAAATTTTGATGATCGTAGTACTAGAGTACTTGGCTGTGTCGCCATGTATATCTCCCCTGTGTAAGAGCGATATTGCATTCTGAAAGTACATGTTATAGTGTTCCTCTGTTTCCGCACAATGGACAATCTGGTTTTTCCATCTGTGCAGATCTGTAGGTGTAAGTAACATATCATACACTGATCTTAGAATAAACTGTAGTTGGCATTGAGGATATCGCCATACATCTGACCATGTAAGGGATCGTTGTTCTAATTCCCATCTTGGCCATGCAACTTGGCTCCATAATTCTTCTGTCTCTGTCTGATATTATTTGATCAAGTTAAAACATTAAAATACGAACTCGTTAAGATTTTTTACTTGAAAGTTTCGGTTTAGTTTTGTTTATAATATTTAGAATCAGAAATGGACAGGTTGTGGTAAGCAAATCCGTAAATATTTCCATCGATAGTTGTAATACTAAAGGCAAACATTCAAACGCTCTAGCAATAAGGTGTTTGAAGGTACACTTATGTAATTAAGGTCTCAAGTTTGGAGTAATCAGACCCATTTCTTCATTTTAGGTTGAAACTCCCAAGGAACATAGGACACAATGATTATCCAGAATGACATCCTTATTGACAGAAACTTGTTTATGATCATAAGATAGTATTAAGAAGTAAATTTTGTAGAAAAAATGTTCATTTTTTTCCGTATTTTACTTATAAATGATTTTTTTTGTGCCAGGAAACAGTAAATTCACTCTATGGTTCAAGTTTATAAAATTGTGACACTATTGCAACTATTCTGGATTTCTACCAAAATGAAGTATTCTGAAATTCTTTCATTCCAATCCAGACTTGTCTTATCATTTTACATGATTCGGCGCCGGGGTCAACACTCAGGCACAGTATGTGTTAAACGTTTTCTTTTGAGATATCTATATTAAACCTACATGTAATTTCATGAAATTGGACAGGATGTTATTTATGACCAAACGACGACATGCAGAGTGAAGTTGTGCTCCGTTTTAATTGTGAATCATAAATTAAAGATGTCGTTATCACACATTATCTAAAAACTATTACTAAATTATTTATAGACACAAAGATTTTAACATATTTATGTGGACCTGTAGAAGACTTACTACACACGGGATAGCACATCCTTACAGTTATGTTGTTCACATAGTGTATTATCATATTGTGGTGTACTGTCGTCAATTCATAGAAGGTGTCCGTTGTTGAAATGCGGTCTACATGTTGTAATGTCCTTTTATGTTATTTATTTACGTATTGCTGTGTCCGTTGTCCTCTAACGTTTTTTTTCTGTCACCAAATGTTGTCAATATAATTGTTATTTTAACATTGCCGTATACGCTAGAGGTTTTGTTAGCTATAAATCTAGGTTCAACATACCGTTTTTTTTTTAGACAATTTCCTGTACCAAGTCAGTGGGATAAAAATAGTCCGTTTCTATGTAAGGTGGTGGTTTTTTTTTTGGTGGGATGCAGTTTAGTGTTTCGGTTTTTTTCGGTTTTTTACTTCTTATAGTTGATGTTTTTCTCTCAATGTTCTGTGAACCGGGTTTGTTTTCGCTTAATCGATTTAGTACTTTTCAACAAAGGCATACAATTGTTGCTCATTTAAAGAGCCCGTATAAATATCAATAGTGCTTTAAAGCACAATAAATATCATTGCAATGATGAATATTGCTGACTGCTGAACGTAGTTCTGCTAGATGATGTTGAAAAAGCAAGCAAGCCATGTATTCGTTTTAAATTCAAGTTTGATTAAAATTGCAAAATGTCAAATGCACTATCAAACTCAGATGTCGAAAAAACCGAACAACAATTTTAATTTAAAACATTCAATCGATGGCAATAAACGACCTTGTTTATGAAAATCTATAAACAAAACACAGGCAGCTATGAGTAAACGCGATAAATATAGGCAACAGTAGTATACTGCTGTTCGAAACTCATAAATCGATAGTGAAAAAAAAATCCGGGATACAAACTAAAACTGAGGGAAACGCATCAAATATAAGAGGAGAACAACGACACAACATAAACACAACATCAAAATGTAACACACACAGAAACAAACTATAATATAGCAATGGCCATTTTCCTGACTTTGTACAGGACGTTTTAAGAAAAAATGTTGGGTCAAACCTGGTTTTGTGGATTGTCTCCTCAAGAAAAAAAGTTTAACACTTGACAAAACTTCGTACAAATAAGTCAAATATTCATTGGAATAACATATTGGCAATATGTATGCAATATGTTAATAAAGTTTGATTGATTTATTGCATGACAAAAACCAGGAACACCATACGTTGTTGTGTAGAACGACGGATGGAATGAGAGACGGACGGACTGACGAGTTCTGCTTTCTAATCTTGCAATACACATAAATTGAATGATGATAGTGATCATATGTCATTTACAACAGACCTCAAATGTCATTTATAAGCTGTGAACGCCATATACTGCAATCATTGTCCAATTTGTGATAAATATATAAGTATAATATGACATTTGATATTAATCCAGGATTGAAATAGATTTTAAAAGTGCATTTTGTATCAGACAATCATTTAGATATTAATATTTATGTACTGCCACTGTATTGCTCAAGACTTTACAAAATGTACAATTTAAGATTTTGTGAACTTGCATGGTTTATTGTTGTAACCTTTTACACCCGATTACCAAGTATTGAGTCAATAGTTTGATTAGGAAAGAGGATTCCATTCTTTCAGTAATGTTGGACTCTTATTTCTGTGCTTTGTTGTAATTGTTACTTGATTTTTTTGTCTAGTTCCTGTATTCTTAATTTAGTCGATTACAAATATGTTTTTGTTTTTTTTCTTATGTAATGTCGATAAAGGAAATTTGAGTGCACATATACTTGTTCTACAAATGTACAATTTGAGGAAACTGTAGCTTTGTGGTTGTCGTTGGTTCATGTTTGTCATATTTGCCTGTGCATACAATATGTTGTACAATTAATTCGTTAGTTTTCTACACTAAATTGTTCTCAATTTTCCATATTGGGGTCATTTATAACCGACTACACCGTTTTTCTCATTCTTAAAAGCCGTACGGTTGACGGTAATTGTTTACATTCATTTCATTTAAAACTTTACTAGAAAATTGTTCCCATTTGCATTTTCCGTTTCTATATGAATAAATTATTTTGATTATATTAGATTTTTTAACTTACCAGATATGAATTTACAGACTCATTTGGGCGGCAACGAGTACAGCAATGTATGTATTTTCGAACGCTTTAACGTATGAACATACCGTTTTTGTACTATTATAATATAATTAATTTTCTCATGTCACGCACTATGCCCCTTTTTATTATGGGTATGCACTACATTTGACCATATTTTACACGCTTTTTTAATATAGCATTTTGAAAAAGTTGATAAAATCGGTCAAGATAATTTTTTAATAAAATTTGCAACTTTCGAGAGTTTTATACAATTAATATGTAAGACTGTTCGTAAATTATGTTGTACATTATGTCCCGTGGTGTCTGTTGTTGGGTGAAGTTTTTCGTTATTGCTCTGCTGATTGCATGTTAAGTCGACTATCATATTATTTGTTTTATTTGTGAGTTTCTCTGTGATGAGTGTTATTGTGGATACATTTGTTTATGCTGTATTTTTATCACGTAGTGTTTTCATTTAAGTGATGTTTGGAACATAATCATATAAGCGAGAGGTTTGGCTAGTCATGAAACAATGTTGAACCCAGCATTTTTGTCTTTAATTGTCTTGTATTAAGTGAAGAATATGGCAATTATAATCAAATAGTTCGTTTCTATGTATGTTAGCTCAACTTTTTGATGCATTTCAGTGTTCTTGTTGTTTCTGTGTTTTCCTCCAATATATAATGTATTTCCCTCGATTTTAGTTTGTAACTCGGATTTTATTTCTCTCACTCGATTTATGATATTTGCGGCTGTATTTTACCAAAATTACAACAACAACAATGTGATCAATCCTTTTTTTTTTAAAATTGCCACATAAGGGGAGGTAAATCAGCTATAAAAGGGAGATAACTCAGATAAAATAATCTTTATAATAGAATCTGTTGTGAATTTGCACATGTTATACTGTAGCAAAGGTAAACTACTCCGTTTACCCCATTTGTTTTCTTTTTCTTATCTTAAATCATATTACTATCTTCTCATTTTTATTCTTTAATGTCTATGGTGTAGTTTTCTTTTATGATTGCTTTTTCCGTGCATTATCTTTACACAATCTGACAATTTTGCTCAACTAATAAGCACGAAAAAATCAAGGTTGCCTACACTTTTTATCATATTTTTCAAAAAAGGACGATAGACACTTCATTTTGACAAATTGTCAATATATCCTATGGATTGTGATCGAGACATTTTGTACTGATGGGCCTGTCTACTCTAACTTGCTAGTTATATTGCAATTTTGATTGACAGTCATACAATTGACAATTGATGGACTAGTAATTAGTGTATGTTCATATGTGCACATAAAGGGAACTTTGATTATCACAGATGCAGTTTAATTCGCCTGCTCGATTATGTGCCAATATCAACAACTACTAACCAGATTTTTTTTATTTACTCCTAGGATGTTTACTACTCTGTTTTAAAATAACAAGCATTTTAAAATACTGTTATAAATTGATAGTTTGAAAATAATGGAACTAAAAAGCAGAAAAAGATAAAGGGTAGGTGTGCTTTGATTCGTGGTATAAGTTTTGGCAAATTTGGCGGGAAATAATTCTCTCTAGATTTTTCTTCATCTTTACATTGGCGCCTTTTTTTCTTTCAAAAATAATAAAAAAAAAATAACATGGATTTTATAAGATTTTCAGAGAAGACATTTTCAACTAATTTCAATCAAATTATGAAAAGAAAAGTAGGGTTATTGGGCAAAATGTGTTAGTGGTACTTAAAGGATAAAACCAGAAGATTCCAAAAATCTGACAAAAATTCAAAAACAAGAGGAGCATAAATCCCTAGGTCAATAACCTAAAACTATCAGCAAAACATAATAATCAAATGGTACCATGTTATCAACATTCATAAGGAGAAAATATCATGAATCAAACACCTTCATTCCGGTTTTTTTTTATCATTAGTATTATTTAGGGGCCCATTGTTTCTGTATGTTAAGAATGTACTTTGGTGAGGTTTTGGAATAAGTGTCAAATGTTCGGGCTCCTTGGTATTTTGCCATATGATACACCGTAAAATATTTTGCCCCATAACACCTTTTTATCTTTTAACATAAGAGTTAATAGCTCATAAAAGGTCATTTGACAAAATTTAAGCAGATTCTTGATTTTCTTTCTTTTGATTTGAGACCTATATAATACCATTGCAAATATAACGTAAAAGTCCGAGTCAGCCTTTTCTCCTATATTTTATAAATTAAATAGCTCGAAACGTACCTCCATGACCTTTCAATATTTTTATTTGATTTTGATCCTTAATTAATACTCTTACAGCTTAAAGTATCAATTTTGAATTCTTGATTTATTTAATTTTACCGTATATCACCTAAGTACATCCTTAAAGAAACTTGATGAATTTTAAATAGATATGGAAAAAGATGTCTTAATATACATGTCAAAAATTGTTACCGATGTATTCAAACAATTATCAAACCATGAAGAACGGTATACATGTAACGTCAAAAGTCAACTCCATAGTTGGTTCAATAATATCCAGTAAGATTTAAAAATATACAGCACAACTTAAGAATAACTGTAAAAATCTTTTGAACAAAATTAGTTTTATTACAGATATATATGCCCGTACTGCATTACAAGCATACAAGCATTAGCATGATTAACTTATGCTATAAATGATTGACTGTAAAATAAGAATAGGTTTCAATGCGCATCTGAGCCGTTAGATCATGTGATCTTATACTATCACTTGGATTCCAGAATTGAAAATAAATACATTCTACTATTTGATGAAATTTTCCTTAATTAATAATTTTTTGTTGATAATATGGAAAAATAATTGAGGACTTAATCAATCAACAAACATGGCGGTTTTATGTTGAAATGGTTTGAGTTGTAGAATTGCATTGCTCCGAAAGGGTAAGTAGATCCTGCTCCACATGTGGCACTCGTCGTGTTGCTCATGTGATTACAAATCCGGTGAATAGTCTAATTCGGTAGGTCACATTCGTAAACAGGGAAGGGTATAGTAGTTTCGATATAAGGAATATGTCCGATATAATCTGTGAAACGGTTCTTCCATGAGAGTCAACCAACTCGTGATGGCGTCCGTAAAATGTACGAAGGGATGATTTCAACTTTACCATTGATTTCAACTTCACCATCAAGATATGAGGCAGACTTGAAGTTAAAGTATAAAGTATAAAGCATACAAGTAAGATCTATCTAGAAATAAAACCAAGTTCAACTTTCTGCATAGCGTTTGTACCAATTCTGGAAAGAGACAGTTGTTTCCCATTCGTTTGATTTGTATGAGCTTTTCATTTTGTGAATCAATAAGGGACTTTCCGTTATGAATTTTCCTTGGCGTTCGATATTTTTTTGTTATTTTACACATTGCTGACGTCTTTTCATTCTTGTTAAGAAGCTTTTTTTATGACGTCAGCATCATGTGAGTTTAGGAATAGATTGGTAAGAAGAGGAGCACAGCTAAATTCCATTAGAATGCCGACATATTGTTTGAAAATACGCCACCTCTAGAATAAGCAATTTCACATAGACTATATAGCCCGGCTTTGATTGTTGATCAAGTATATGTAAATAATTCATGGAACACTGGCAATATAACGTTGTTTGAAGAGTCATTTATGTAATTAAGGTCTCGAATGTGGAGAAGACAGATTCATTTTTTTCATTTTAGGTTGAAATTTCAAAGCAACATAGAGCAGGCCTATAATTATCCAGGTTAACCTCCTTGGTGAGTCTCATGGAAGATAAGTTTCAATTGAATATTTAAACCCTAATTAGTTTATCAAGTAATTTATGTAATGTAATGTGATAATATACACATAAACGATGGAGTGTGGGTTGATCTTCGGGTATACCATTGAGCAATACAATTGGAAGAATGATTTTAACTATCCAAAGACTAGTTTTAGTCATGTTGCTCGTTTTTTGCTTGTTGATTATTCTTTTCCCTATAACTCTTACCATATGACAGATAGAGAGCCACTATGAAATTACTAAAAAATTACCAGACGGACAAATATTAACTCATACTTTAATTCATTTACAAAAGTTATCAAAGGTACCATTTTGATTTAATTTAATACGCCAGACGCGCGTTTCGTCTACATAAGACTCATAAGTGACGCTCAGATCAAAATAGTTATAAAGCCAAACAAGTACAAGGCTGAAGAGAATTGAGGACCCAAAATTCCAAAAAGTTGTGCTTGTTAGGTAATCTATGCCTTGGATAAGAAAATCCTTAGTTTTTCGAACAATTCCAAGAACTGGAAATTTAAAAAAAAATGACCATATAACTGATATTCATGTCAACTCCGAAGTGCTGACTACTCGGCTGGTAATACCCCCGGGGACGAAACGTCCACCAGCAGTGGTATCAACCCAATGGTGTAAATAGTTATCAAAGGTACCATGATTATGATTTAATACGCCAGACGCCCGTTTCGTCTACAACAATTATTACCCTTACCATGATAATATTTTATGTCTTAAAAAATCAAGAATTCCGTAATTATACCACATAAATAACTTATTTTGAATTAATGAAATATAAACAAATATCACTGACCTTTTCAAAATTTATATATCAGATTAACACGACAAACTCTCAACGACTATTTCAGATCTTTCGTTCCATATTGTTGATTTTCCTTTTTTTCAAACGGTTATGTTACTTTGACATCTTACAGTGTTAATATATCATAACTTATTCGCTATGTCCAGGATTTTCGTGACTTGTTGGATTTTATTTATGTTTTAATAGTAAATTATGAAGTAAAGAATGTCGTGATCAGTAATTACTTAAAACTTGTACTAAATTATTCCATAGACACAAAAAAATTTGGTTCGAAATTATAAGTTAACCTGTAGACGACTTGTTACATACTGGATATCACGTCCATATGTTTACCGTGATGTTGATCACATAGTTCATAATAATATTGTTGTGTCATGGTGTACTGTCGTAAATTCATGGGAGGTGTCCGATTTTAATATGTGGTTAATAGGTTGTAATGTCCTTTTATGTTATTTATTAATGTATTTCTCTGTCCATGGTCTTCTTGCGTTTGTTTGTAATGTATTTCTTTCACGTAATGTTGTCAACTGTTTGTATTTGTAGCACTGCCATATAAGCAGGTGGTTTGGCCAGCTATAAAACCAGGATCAAATAGACCGTTTGTATGTTTGTTGGCGCTTGTTTTTGGTGCAGTCAAGTGTTTCTCTTTTCGGTTGTTTCTTCTCATAGTTGCTATCTTTTCCCAAGTTTTGTTTTGTAACCCAGATTTGTTTTCGCTTTTTCGCTTTATTACAATTCAACAGCTGCATATAACTGTTGCCTTCATTTACCGAGCCCGTATCAATATCAATAATGAATTAAAGCACAATAAGCATAATTGCTATACACACTGTTGATTGTAGCTAACTGTTCAGACTAGTTATCGTCTCAATGGCAAGCTTACCTAATATTCGTTTTATATTCAAGTTTGATTAAAATTGCATAATACCAAATGCAATATCAAATTGCATAATACCAAATGCAATATCAAACTCAGAAGTAGAAAATCAACTGACATTGACATGGCAGAGAAATAAAAGGATCAGATGACAAACATCATTAAACACCATATAGAAAAAAAAGGCCCCCCAAAACACGGCTGTTATCTTTTATAAAGAGTCGACTTATGGCTCATAATTTGCCGACGATTTTTCTTTTTCCAATTTCTCTCTTTCTTTTTATTTCCGTTTAAAAAAAATATCATATGCAAAGGGTAACAATTTTTACAAAAGGCAGCTACAACAATAATAAGTCTATTGTTAACTGTGGTTATGTAGAGCGTATTCGTTGCTCTACTGCTTAAAGACCCCTTATTTACAAAAGCATATATCTGAATGGATGATGATACAGAATCGGTAACAATACAAACAGAACATTCTACAGCATAAATCAGATACAGAAAATTTTCCTTTATATTTAATTTACCGTTTATAGAAAATAAATGTTTTCCAATTATATCTTTAAATCTATAAACAATAATTGTGTGCTTGTTTATTGCATAGTAGAATAATACAATGTATTACAAATCTATGATCTTTTGAACCATTTGTTTAGCAATTGTGCCAATTACACTGCCCATTACCATCTCTGGCACATACGGTGTCATAATGACATGGTGAATATCCACATTGATTGTTGGAACGTTGTCCGAATTGCGGAGGATCATACATATGTGGAATCTAAAAATAAAAAACAAACAGCTTGCAAATATACCAGAATAAAAGTTTTATATTTGCGCCAGACGCGCCAGACGGGCGTTTCGTCTACACAAGACTCGTTAAAAAAGTGACGCTCTAAACGTCTGTTATATTTTCATTTTTGTCTGAAATATGCATTTCATTTCTTAATATATATCATAATCAATTAGTTGTTTCAACAAAATTCCTTTACTACTGACCTTATGCTTTATTAATTGTCATATTAACTGCAAAATATTGTTTGTGATATTAACGTATGATTTTAGTCTGTAAAACGTCAACTATAACAAATGTAAAACTTCTGATGTTATACTTGTGTATTCCACTAGATGTACAAAAATATAGTGTACGTTCAGGAAAAGAACATATTAACACAACAATTAAACGGAAGGTCAACCAGAATAAATCGCGACTAATTTGGACTGCTACAGGAAATTAGATCACATTGATTAGCGAATATAATTTAGCCTTGTAACAACCAACATAGGCCAATGCAACAAAGCATACCTCACAATCACAGTTCTCTTGATATTTTCCTGCAAGGCCTACTAACAATTTGTTCGATGCACTGGATGCCTCAACTTGGAGTTGACATAAGTTATGATGCATTTTCCCACCATATACAGAGACTGAAAAGAGTATAAATAGATTATGTCATCATCACACTGGTACATAATTTTTGTCTGGTAATCAAAAGGAATACTTCAAACGAACGGGTACTGACAGCATCCAGAATTGATAAGATTGCCCACAATCAAGATAAATAAACTAAATATTTTGGAATTCTTTAAAAATTCGACTGAAAAACTGTAAAACCAACATGCTATGTGTTGATTCATGAAAGATTAACACAACTTATTTGCAACAACAAATGGTACGTTTCCGAACTTAAATGGATTGTAGTATTATTTTTTTACTTACACACGGAATTAACTCTACGTTTGTTTCTGGAGCCTTTTCTATTAAGAAATCTGTTAACAAAAAAAAAAACATTGCTTTGATGTGTACTTTTTCAAATCATTAACTAGTCTGCACAAGTTTCTTATACGACAAAGTGCATCAACATCGACAGTGCATTTACCTGAGAGAAAATAGCTTGATCCCACATTCAAAACTACAGGTCCACACATATAACTTCCTTTTGGTGTCACGAGTGTCGTTTTATTGGACAATGTATCATACATCCCTTTCCCCTGGTAAAGAAAGATTGTGAAAAACATGTATTTATAAAGATTATATTGTATTATCGCGAAAATTTCCTTTGGTCTTGCTGACTGAGTATTTTCTTTCTCAGCGGAGTTTGACAGTTTTATCTTGAAAAGAGTGTTTGCACTAACATTTGGTCAGTTAGGTTTTCGGCAGGAATAATTGAATTGTAATACTAAAATACCACCCTTTTTTAAAGGAACAAGGGGATAAGCAGTCTTTGAATAACTACTCCAGAACAGCAAAAACAATAACAAATCAACCACTACTCTTACCCCAACCTCACTAATACTATTAAGAAAACTATGTGACGATGACAATAATTCCATCAGTTTAATACATTTAGTACTTACTTGATAGAACTTTGTCACGGATATTTCGTAGTTTTTGACATAAAAGTTTTCTGAGAATGATTCAATGTTAGCCTTAACGACTGAAATATAAAGAAAAATATATTTATTCATGCGATTGTACTTGTTAGAACGATTGGTCTATTTGATGGCAAATAAACAAATATACAAATATGTCCAAATAGACTTTCTTAGTTGTTTTCGCATATATGTTTACCCCTGATAAAACTAGTTAAATGTGTCTGAAACTAATTGTGCGTCTGACGTGTAATAGGTGTGAATTATTTTTTTGCATTTAAATGTTAACCTTGTTACATAAAAATGATCGTTTTAAAAGTGGACAATACGTGACATACCAAGTGACACATATTGTTTTAAACATTTGATCGTGATATGTAATAGGTGTCATGTCGACTAACTTCACGTCTGACGTTAATGTCAAATATTGTTGCAATTGTCTACACTTCATACAAATTTGGAAATGTTTTGCTTCCATGTTCATTTAAATAATCTCATCATAGATACAAGGCTTGAAATTTTATAGTTAGGCCAGACGCATGTTTCGTCTATAAAAGATTCATTAGTGACGCTCAAAAAGAAAACAATGTTGAAAGGCCACGAAGTTGAAGAGTATTGAGGACAAAAAATCCTAAAAGATTTGCCAAATACAACTAATGTTATCTATTACTGAGGAAGACACGCTTTAGTATTTAGGTGATCATCCTTTCGGTAGGTAGAACATGTTTCTATTTCATGATTTACTTTTACGACGTATGGTAAAGAGAAACAAAGGCAGTCTTTGTGTACACGAAACAATGGTTAAATAACCCGACAATGTGTAAAGTCAGGATATCCGATGAATGTATTGTACGTTGATTTTTATTTTTATTTAAACGAATCATGTGTTTGTGGTTAGTAGGGTATGTTGTACACTCTATTATACTTAAAATTTATTTTAGTCTTTTCTCATACATGTATAGACAAAATTACTGACAAAGTAAATGTTCCTTAAACGTTATTGAATTTCCAATACCAATTATTACCTATTTTAAAAAACCTATCAATTTTAAAATTTAAGGATTAATACTGAAGGAATGCAATAGTTACGTGGACTATACGGTATTGGTTTTGCTCAATGTTGAACGCCGTTTAGTGGCCCATAGTTGTTAACTGCTTTGTCATTTGAGTCTCCTGTAGAGAATTATAGAATTATCTCATTTGCAATTGTACCACACATTATTATTTTCATACTCAACAATTTTCGTTGTTTTTCAGTTTTATTTTTGAACATGATGTCATGGCTCAATGGGCCTAGAGACTTGTCGTAAATATGCATACAAGCGACAAGTACCAATTTCTTATTGATTAAAACCCAATTATTAAAAGATTTTTCCTTCTTAGATAGCAAGCTTCATGTGAGTACCTTTATTACATTTGGCGTATTTATTCACAATTTAACTTCAAAACGCCTTTATTTATCAAATGAACACATTTTGAATTATAAGCCCTTCTATAATAATGTATAAGAAGTGCTTAATCAAACTGAAAAAATATTCTGAACATAAACATATGTTTTATCATATCATACCAAACGGTTTTCATCACTGGATAACTTTTTGTGTGAATGGGTTTATGTAGTGTGGGCTTTGTTTGCTCTTTGATGAAAGCCGTACGGTGAAGTATATTTGTTAATTTCTGTGCCGTTTGGAGAGTTGTCTCATTGGCACTCATATCCCATCTTCTTTGGTTTGTTTCCACATTCCGGTCCTTCATCATTATCAAGATAATAATTGAAATAAGTTCAGAAGAAAATATAGTTCAATTGAAAAATGAAAATAAAACATTGACATATTTTGTCAAGGAAAAAAAACGAAATATGAAAGAAAAGAAAGGCGATTCTAAACGGTTTGTGATGCAATAGATAAATTAATGATGCATTTCATAACATCGACGAATTTGTTTCATATTTTCAAGCTTGAATATACCATTAATAAGTTTTTGATACCATAAGATCATAAAGAGTACACCAACTAATTTCACGAATCAAAAAAAAAGTATTGCGATATGACTTCACGAACAAAGTAAAAATGTCACGAAAATATATTAACAACGAAGTTATAAAAAAGGATACACTAAATTTTTTATAAAAACCATGTGAAACTGCTCACTGATGATACCCTCGCCCCAACTGGATAATTTGAATAGCGTAAACATATGTAAGTGTTATAATGGAAAATGTTGCGTGATAAATCTGAAAACGCATCACACGGTAAAGCTGATTTATAATAAACCCTGAAACCAAATTTTAAAAATCCTTATGATGTAGTGTCTGAAAAAGATGTGACGAAATTTATAATAATTGGACGGATACACGTTCGAACGGACAGACAGAGGTAAACAGTATATCCGAACTATTTCAAAGCGGTGATACATTTTGCATAAAGTTTTTTATTGTTTAAATCAAAACTCTCTTACCTATTGGGCTGCCACAAACTATTTGCTGCGTATAAGGAGCTGGACATCCACACTGCTCTGACATTGCGAATAAACAGATCACCAGAAAACTTGAATACATCATCATGGTTCTCATTTTGTTAATATCGAGAATGAGAATCTGTAAAAACCAGTAGCTTCCTGCATTGAATATTGACAATTGATATACGAAATTAATTTCAGGAATATCCAGTTAATCTTGGCGGATTTATTATAAAAGCCCAACAAAAAATCATGGAAATAATCTTCATTCAAATAAATTAGGGAGGAAAAGAGTATAGCATACAAATTTTGTTAAAAGATATGTGAATGCATTTTACGTTATATAGCCAGATAGTGTAGACATTAACAGAGGTTTATTAACAATTATATTCATGCTGATGTTTTAAACAGTTCATGATTTCTATTATTTCCACATATTATTTTGATATAGTTTATTTTATTTTTACTTTGAAAATTAGAATGAGACGAAAAATTAATGAATTTAAAAATAACACTTTTCATAATATAAAATTAATGCATATACAAACGATCAAATTACAAATGCATTGGACAGTTAAACATGTTTAATAGACGACCAAACTCTCGTCAAAAACCATCCTACCGCAAAAATAATAAACAAGATAAGATAATGAAACACAATGAATATAACCTGACAATACATAAACACTGAAAAATGCCGGGATGGATATGACTTGTGATAATGTAAACACATAAATATCAAATTAGTTATTTAAAAAATCGCCTACAAAACACACGTTTTGTGCACATCTGACGAATAACTTACAATATTTGGTCCGTCATTTTCTGCAGATAATCATGAAGTTGTCAAGTCATCATATTGTTTGTACAATTAAAATGAAATTATTGGTATTCAAATAATTTTGAATTTCTTATTCAATGGTTACTATACATGCTATAGTAACGTTAAAAGTAATGTCACACATAAACTTCATGTACGTGAAAAAACTTACCAAACAAGTGAAGTTTGCTGGTTAGTAATAATTGCACAAAAAACATCAGTTTTATAAGTTAAGTTTACTTACACCTTTTCCGCCCACGGACGAAACTATTAGTAGTATATCAGTAAACAATTTAACAAGTCAACATATTTGTGCATTGTCAAAAGTATCACCGGACACAAGCTGTTTCCTTTTTCGTCATTGGCAGTTAAATTTTGTTTTTTTTTTATTTCTATTTTTAATTCTAAAGTTATAGTCTGTTGTATAAAGTTTTCTGAAAATTTTCATTTGATATTCTCATGATTATTGATATATATATCGTACATTTCTTGTTGAGAATAGACCACACAACATCCACAATACCTTGTATCCCTATTAATTGAAAATTAAAATTACCACATATCACAATTGTATTTATAATGGTAAATAATTATATACATAGTGTGGTATGTGTAATTATGATTTAATACATTTCATTATCAATAAAATTATATAACTATAAATGTTTGATTATTTAAGTCTTCCTTACATTTTCATATGATGCAATTGAATCAAGTTATGTACATCTTTATAATTGAAAACAACTTCATCATTTGATATGGGACTTTTTGTTTTGTATAATATCCTTGCAGTTCGGTATTTTTCTTATTTTATTTTGAAAAATCTTTTTTAATGAGTATTTTATCAGAACCTTTATTCTTTTATAATTTTCACAACTAACAGTATGTTAAACCTTTTCGACAAGTGCATCAAATTTGTCTTTTATACACAACGGTTTTAAAAATTGAATTGTATCGTACCGAGCATACATGAAGTATTTGCGAGATTTTTGTGAATCTTAATTCATGTGAATGACATTTCCATGTGCAGGAACAAAAACATAAATCATATTTCGATCATTTTGACATTTGCCAAGGACGAGCAAATAAAACTTTTTTACCTTAAGATTTTAAATTTTTGTTATTTCCATTTGATAAGTGACGTATTACTTTACCATACTTTTTATTAATACCTAAATGTGAAAGACAGTGAAAAAACAGTTCAAATTTGATTTTTATTATTTTGAAATTAACTTTGAAGGAGATCTTGGATTTTCGGCCTCGAGCATCATTGCAGAAACATTTATAGTCGACATGCGCATCTAGTGCATAACACATTGTATCTTTATGTTTATTTTCCCTTGGTTACTGTGAAAGATCCAGGTGATAATTAAATTATTAGTCAATGAAATAAGATTTAAGCAACAAAAACATTTCATTTTTAATTAAGTTTTAGTATTGACTATTAATATTTGATTTTATTTCCAATAATGAAACCCATTCACAATAATATTCAATTTAATATTCAGTTTTAATTTTAGTAACATTTAAAGAAAAACAAATGATTAATGTCACACATAAAGTTTATGTACGAGAAAAGATTAACGAAACAAGCTGGCTGGTTATAAGTAATTGTTACCACAATATTTGCATAACTACGCAGTATTATAAGTCAACTTTACATACACGTCTTCCGTCCGTGAACGGAAATAATAGTAATCTATCAGCGTACAATATAACAGGTCAATATGTGTTCATTATCAAACTTATCACCGGACACAAGCTGTTTCCTATTTCGTCGTTAAAATCAAAATGTTAAAATGCTTTTATATTTATTACTATTTCTAAAAATAATATTTTATCTAATCACCGGACACAAGCGGTTTCCTATTTCGTCGTCAAAATTAAAATGTTATAATGTTTTTTTTTTTCTTTTTTTTTGTTTTTAAATAATATTAAATCTAAGTTTTCTGAAGAGCTCCAGTGGCGGAACCAGGGGGTGCCAGGGGTTGGAACCAACTTTTTTGACGATCAATGCATTTGTATGGGGACATATGGTTGGTACTTCTCCCGTTATCCTGTTATGGGATTCCCCGTTTGAAAATGGCTTGATCCAACCCTCAGCTCATTTAATATTATAGATACATCCGTTGCACATTTTTTGTTGATAATAGTCCGTCTACCTCAACATACAATTATGGTATGAGTAAGATGATTATCAAAATACAATTATGATATGAATAAGATGATTATCAACAAAGTTATATTAATATAAAGGATTGATTTTTTAAGGTTTTCTTTCCAATTTTATTTAATATAATTGATACATTTGTTGCACACTTGTGATACATGAGAAGCGTCGGTTATTTTGATTTTTAAGAAAGTTTACGAGTAGTGTTATGTAATTAATTGTGTATTATTATTATATATATAATAAATATAGGTTATAACATGGCAATTTTCATATTGGACCCCTTATTAGCCCTAGGTCATGATATCAGCCCGAGAGCCGATAGGCTCGATTGATGATTTTGACTATCGGTTGATAAGGGGTCTGATATGAAAAATGACATGTTATGTTCTTTTTATCATTTTCTTCAAAAGAAGACGTACAGACAAAAACTTTTTTTAAAACTTTGAAAAAATGCTTTTGTTGTATTATTTGTTTTGCATTTTTTAATAATATATTTTCATGATTCCTTATATTTTATTTGTATCCAACTTTGTTATGTTTTACACAAAGAAACGTACACCTGAGGTATATTTTCTGGAATTTGCCAATGACGTTGAAATGTCATTCGATAACGTTCCAGCAAAGCATGCGATACTAACCGGAAGCAGTTGATATGAAAAAGAAGCAGTTGATATAAACCGGATGCAGTTGATACCAAAAGTCATATCACACGGCTGAGGCAATCTTCAAATTTAATGAATAAATACATGTACAAATAAGTTTTATTATGGGGTTCACTTATACCATTACTTTGTATGAGTATATGATAAATATAAATTATATCAAGTTGGATAATTATCAACCTGAAAAAAACAAAAAATATATGAAAGTACATGTTTAAAGATATATATCTTCTAGTATGTTTGTATCCTGAAATAGTTTCTCTAATCAATTGACTAGTATCGTTTTTATCTCTCTGGTTATGAATTTATACCAATATCTTTCTATCTATCGATTAAAAGTACCGTTAACAATCTTCAAGCTTGTCGGTGAGTGGTAAAATTATATCCGTTAGATCAATATTTTACAAAATTGTTCTCTTTCATTTGCTAGATGATACATTTTCACACTTAAAATATATTACAATACTTTAACAACATTATCAAGAAGACATTTCAATAACCACTGCCCTTTCCTCGATCTTGATATCTATATCATAAACGGGAAGCTTAATACAAAAATTTATGATAAAAGAGATGATTTTTCTTTTCCTATTGTTAATTATCCATTTTTAGATGGTGACGTTCCCTTGTCACCATCTTATGGTGTTTATATATCTCAACTTGTACGATTCGCTCGTGTATGTAACAATGTATTAGATTTTAGCGAGAGAAATTTATGTATTACTGAAAAATTATTACACCAGGGTTTTCGATATCACAAACTGGTCAAAACATTTACTAAATTTTATCACCGGTATAAGGAAATAATTCGTAAATATAACTCAACATGCAGACATCTTATACGTTCAGGTATTTCACATCCAAAATTTTATGGAAATATTCTTTATAAAGCACAAAAATGTCAGTATTCTCCTCAGAAACTAACAAAACCTTTAAATAGACTTATTAAAAGGGGATATAGTTACGATACTGTTGTCAGGTCATTAAAGATTGCATATTTTGGCTTTAACATTGATTCACTGATAGGGTCTTTGCATCGGAACTAAACACATTTATTTCTAAAAAAACAGTTGTTGGCATGACACGGGTTATGTTCTTCTCATATATTTTATGATAGTATGATACTAAACCCCTAACGGGAGGGATTGTACCTGATATTCATATGATAAAGACATAATCTTTCAATCAGTTTAATTGAGGTCTGGAGCTGGCATGTCAGTTAACTGCTAGTAGTCTGTTGTTATTTATGTATTATTGTCATTTTATTTATTTTCTTTTGTTACATCTTTTGACATCAGACTCGGACTTCTCTTGAACTGAATTTTAATGTGCGTATTGTTATTCTTTTACTTTTCTACATTGGCTAGAGGTATAGGGGGAGGGTTGAGATCTCATAAACATGTTTAACCCCGCCGCAATTTTGCGCCTGTCCCAAGTCAGGAGCCTCTGGCCTTTGTTAGTCTTGTATGATTTTAAATTTTAGTTTCTTGTGTATATTTCGGAGTTTAGTATGACGTCCATTATCACTGTACTATTATGCATATTTTAGGGGCCAGCTGAAGGACACCTACGGGTGCGGGAATTCTCGCTACATTGAAGACCCATTGGTTGCCTTCGGCTGTTGTTTGCTCTATGGTCGGGTGGTTGTCGCTTTGACATATTAACCATTTCCTTTCTCAATTTTATTTTATTTAAACATTTTATGTCTACTAGTTGCCTACATAAACAATATCATTATTGTCATCCAATTATTCATGTCATAGTATTTCTCATCATTTATTTCATAACCTCATTCTAAATTTTAAATGATAGAAAACAAATATTGTACAGTTTTCAAGGATTTTTTTTTATCAAATTTAAAAGAGAGGAACGAAAGATACCAAAGGAGCAGTCAATGTCAATGTAAACGTTACTCGGTGTTAATCATTGAACATGCACATGATGGGCAAGGTTATTTTGATAATCTTCCATTTTGTTTTGCATATTGACATTCATTTCATAATCATTTCCCGTTTTTACTCATTTTTACATTCGCAATTTTGATTTATTGAAAACAACATTAGTACATTGACTATTTTAATTTCCTGACTCAAAATGCCATTTTGATTTTCATTTCTCATTTCGATTTTCATTTTGAAATTCTTCATTTTAATAAGGCAGTAGGATATTCTCACTCGGACGTCATCGGGTGGTCTAATAAGGATGGATTCCTTTGCAATCATACCACATCTTCTTATTATGTTCGCCATTTTCATTTTTATTTTACAAAAAAAGAGATTATTTTGTTTATACTTATTTTGACATTCTTCAATTCGATTCTGACAAGGACAATTTTTATTCATACATTCACCATATTCATGTACTTCAGAAATGCTATTTTAATATTAATTGATTTATCGATAGTCATTTTGAAATTCACTTTTTCCATTCTTGTATTTTAAATTTTCACTCAATAACCATTTACTTCAATCTGTGTTTGGCCGTTTTATTTTTTTATTCGAGTGTCACTGAAAAATCGTCTGGAGACAAACTTGTTTCAGTGATGAGTTTACTGTTTACGAAACTCGCGTCAGGCGTTTCAAATTATAAGCATTTATATGTACGATGCGGTTTTTTTTTCATTAGAAAAATGCAATTATAATTTCCTTTTCTTTTATCGATATTGAAAATGTTAACAAGTGATAAAATTGCGAAATATTGGAATCAAAAAGGTGAATGTAAACATTAGCCTCATTAGTCAATTTATCTAGCGGAAGTACATGTACATGTGACCCTAGTAGAATGGTTATTCTTTCAATATCCCCGAAGGTAGAAAGACGTGTCTACTGGAGAACGGCAGCCGTACTGAGACTGACAAAGGTAAAAAAAAAATCTAGGAGGCACAGACCTTGGTGGTCATAAGCCTTGGTGGCTATTAATGAGATTTATTAGACCTAAGTGGTCAAAAGCCTAGGTGGCTAATATTAGATATTTTTGACCTTGGTGGTCAGGAGCCTTGGTGACTATATATTTTTGAAATTGGTGTTATTTTATTAGAATATAATGAAAGAGTACGTGCTGGTTTTGTGAGAATTTAGAAAATAAATGTTAGAATGTAGAAAATTAGATAGGACCACGTTCGACCGCTTGGGTTGCACGTGGGAAGCATGCGAATATGTGAACAGAAGAAAACATGGTAATATGTTGGTACTTTATTATGTTATAATAAGAATACATTTAATGCTGCATAATTCAAGTAATATTGCGTGTTATTTTATGGATTAAATTAGATTCTAGAATGTAGCGTGGTTCGACTTTAGAACAGAAATATGAAAAGAAGTAGTTTTTTATTTTACGAAAACCGTTTGGTTATCTAGTTCAATTTGTTAATCATTCTATTTTCTATTTACGCGGTCTGCTTGATTTCTTTAGTTGTGCGTGTTTGATTAATCAATATAAGAGCTGGTTTCTTGATGCATGTAGAGCGGGACTTTGGTTGGATTGCTTGCTTTGTTGGTATATTGTATAATATATAGTTATTTGAATAACTTCTAATAATATAATATATTTACCATATATATTGTTTGAAGATGTAAATCTTAATTACAAAACTTGAGTTTTCTTTTGGTTGTTTATTTTTAGATGGTGTTGCCACCAGTCATTACAAAGCGATATAGTTTAAAGGGAATGAAACTAGTTCCAGTAATCAAACTTATAAGACCAGAACAGCCGGAATCATTAAAAGGATTAGCTAGAATGAATAAAGATCTGAAAACTGAAAATTTGAACATGGAGGAGATAGCGCAACATGTAAAGGTGCTTAATGGGGAGGACTTGGATGAAATTTTCCAGTTGTCTGGGAGAAGTGATGACGATGTGGGTGAGGCCAGGTGGATCCTCCACTCACTGATTATGTATTCAAATGAGTTTGGACAGCCGAATGGTCAATATCTGCAGGTTTCGGAAGGAGGCTCTGTGAGTTATTTATTTTTTCTATATTCAATATTCCCAAGCGCGATTTTTTACTTGCGTTTTATCTCCTCGGGTTAGTTCATTCGTGTTTTTTACATTTTGAAGTTGTGAAAAAAAAGTTTTCCAGATTTTCACTTGATGTATCAGCATTATTAAATATTAAACTATAGTATTTATGATATTTTAGAAATACACAGCTGAATTAATTACTAATCAATACACTAAGATTAATTGAATGGTTGAATAAGAATGAATCGACAAACAGGTCACGTGAACTTTAACACGGAACACAATAACATAGGTGGCAAATAAAGCTACCCAACTCATATGATATTATATTGACTTTATTTAGAATAAAAAATTATGAAAGTTTTGAGCTTGAAATAGAATATATGTAATTTTTATTGAAATATAATGTTATCATTATTCAAATGATTTTTACATGAATGTTATAGGCTCCAATACAAAGTACTTCTGATATGGACACTCAATCTCAACCAAAGGCTGGAAAAAGAAAACCTGACTTGTCTACTGCTAGTGATACTTTAGAGGGTAGGATAGCTTCCTTGGAAAAAAAGACTAAAGTTGAAATAATAACAGAGCTGAAGGACAAGGTGAGGACATTGTGCTTACAGTAAAATCCATGCGATTCACTAATACTTCTTTCGTTAGATGAACTTGCAAAATTTTCAAAAAAATTAGATCACGATGACGCGGACGTTTATGAAGAGCTGGCTAGGCAGGCAAACAGGCACTACTACAAACTGGATATTTCTAGTTTGTGCCTCTCAGTTGTAGGTGGAAAAGCAGTTGATACGATTACTAAGGCTATTTCTGTTTGAAAGAGAAACCATCGGATAAAAAAAATGATGGTAAAACTGATCAGGGTAGTGACAGTGCTCCAAAACGCGAGGAATCCCCTTTGAGTAATTTGTACCCCTAATTCCGAAACCCGCTTATGTATTCCATGTATCAGCCAAATTATCTACCTCAAGGTGTGCAACCGTATGGTAATTTTACAGCCGGGGGTTTCAGGAATACAAGGCCCATGGGGGCTAGGTTTGGATTCCGTCCTAGAGGCACTTGTCATTTTTGTGAAAGTACGACACATTAGATAAATGACTGTGAAAAGATGAAAGTGGCCAAAGGAAAATGAATGATAAAATTTAATTTGTTGATAATTATTTATCTTTTGTAATAAAGCAAAATAATGTAGAAGAAATATTTGCATAGTGTTTTTTATTCTATATATTTGCTATTTGGTTTTCAAACCAACACGTTACTGTACGGTAATCTGAGAATTTCATTGTCTACAGTCCAAGGGGCACTGATCGCCTAGTGGTTTTTCAACGCGGGTTGTAGTTGAAGGAATTCTTCCCTTGAGTGTAACTTACGCTGGTTTTTTTTATTTAAATCAAAGTAGTTTCTTTGTTATCTACAGGGAACTACGGATACAACTATTAGTGATTCTTTTGTACAAATCCAAGAGTGGGAGTTAGAAAGTGGATTTGATCCTTTGAATGTAACAGTAAGGGAGAAATTAGCATGGCTAACACTTAAAAGCAGAGCTCCTTCACTTATAAACCTCAGTCCACGTGCGGAAGAGGTCTATTATGATAATGTTTTGTTTGATATAGACTCTTTACAATTACGTGACCCTGATTAATTTGTCCCTGTACAGTTACATAATTGTGTATCAGAATGGAGGCTTATTCTTGATGAAAATGCACATCAAGACGTGGTGAAATGGCTTAAAGATGGAGTTGATGTTGGAGAGTTTTTTCGACGTTTTAAGGGAAACTTTAAGGGAAGAAATTATGACTCTGAAATACCCCCTAGGAGTTATTTTCAGAATGCAGCTATTTGTAATAATCTGCGAAATACTCTGCTTTTATATCAAAAGAATTGTGCGAGATAATTTTAACTGGGTGCATCAATTTGGGAAGGGTAGGTGAATGTCAACCCCCTAAAGTTAGTATGCCATTAACTGTAGAACCAAGTAAACCACGGTTATGCCATGACGAAAGATATCTTAATTGATGGGTCAAAGATTTACCTTTTCATTTGGAGAATTAAAAGATGTTCATAGGTTGGTTCAAGAGAATGCTTTGATGATAACATGTGATGAAAAGTCAGGCTATGACCATGTCAATTTGCAAGAATCATCTCAGACATATTTTGGTATTCAATTCGGTGGTTTTTATATGACATATACTACTCTACCGTTTGAATGGAAAGCGTCGCCGTTTATTTACCATTCGATAGGAATTTGTGTGACCTCTTATTTAAGACAGCTAGACGTCATAAATACATTGTATTTCGACGATAGGTTTGCTGTTACAGGTGGAAGTAAATATAGCGATGATGCTATGGTTGAAGCAAGTAAAATAACCTATATGGTGTTGCAGTTGCTGACAAGGCTCTATGTTATACACTGTCTCTTAGTAAATGTTCATTAATACCTGGCACAAAACTTTGATTTTTTCCCAGGCATAGATTACCTTAGCCGTATTTGGCACAACTTTTTGAAATTTTAGATCCTGAATGCTCTTCAACTTTGTACTTGTTTGGCTTTATAAATATTTTGATATGAGCGTCACTGATGAGTCTTATGTAGATGAAACGCGCGTCTGGCGTACTAATTTTTTTTTTTTTTTTTTTTAACAACATAATTAAATATTTATTTCAAATATTGGCTTGTAACAATATCCTTCAAGAGTCCAAGCTCCTCCTGATGTTCCCTGTTACAATCCACTAATCACTCAGGGTAGTGAAAAGTTGTAAAATACATATTACATTTGTATAGCAAATATATATTAAATAATACACTTAGTACTAAATTATAATCCTGGTACCTTTGATAACTACATGTAAGAAATTTCTTGGTTTTTTAGTTGACTCTGTTAAACAGGCGTACATACTTCCTGATGATAAGAAGTTGGAATTTATTGATTTTAGGAAATCTATACTTTCAACATGTTCAATGGGTGAGGTTGACTTGAGGACACTGGAAATATTTTGTGGTAAATGTATTTCGTTGACATTGGCTGTTCCAGGGTGCAAGTTATTTGTAGGGAAGTGAATGCTGCAATATCTACTTGTATTAAAAACAGTAGAAAGGTTAAGGTATTGGGACCGTTGAGGGATGAACTAATGCAATTTGGCGTTTTCTTGAAACGTGGACTGGATATTCCAAATGGAGGTCTGAATTTCACAAGGTGATTGAGTTGTCGACTGATTCCTCTGGTTTCAGATATGGCGCTTCAGTGACGTTTGAGGCGAGTATGGGGGACTATTGGGATACAAATGACTGTAGGCCAATTCACGAGAAAGAGGCTGAAGTTGTCATGAAGTCGTTACAGTCTATAGACAGTTCTTTGCACGATTCTAGGGTTGATTTGTTTACAGACAACATGGCTGTTATGGCGGCATGGGAAAACCAAGGTCGCAAGTCTAGAGATTTAAAATGTGTCATGAAAGAAATATTTAGCCATGTGTCAAATTATAACATTGATTTACATTCAAAATATGTCCCGTCATGTTTAAACGAAGCGGATGCCCCATCAAGATTAACTAATACCGCGGATTCAATGTTAAGTGAGGAGTCATGGTTCCTCGTAGAGTCTTTGTATGGTCCCCATTCAGTTGACCTAATGTCTTTTGATTCTAATGTCATGAAGTCATCTACAGGTGTTCCACTGAAACATTTTACCCCATGGCCTACCTATGTTCCGTAGGAGTTAATTTGTTCTCACAGAACCTGAGGAGTGAGCAAAATCCGTATGTTTACCCACTTTTCGTACTTGTATTTCCAGTATTGAGTCTGTTGCGAGAGCAGGGCATTTCTTGTACAATTATAGTCCCTGAAATGCGATCTTTACCGATATTGTGGCCAATTTTGAAATACTACAAAAGTATAATATATAAGTACGCTCATTTCGCTACGTTATTTTATAGCTTTTTGGTCAATTCCGAAATAGCAAGTAAGTGTCTCATTGTTTGTCAAAATGAGTAGTAACACTGGTGCCTAAAAAAATCTGATACGAAACTGAAATATAAACCGTACATTAGATTTTATCAATCGTGTCTTAACTGACGTTGTTTGATATTTTTTCAATGATATGATTTATTCTTGTATTTAGTTCGTGCTAAAAAAAATGACGATAAAAAAAAATTCAAGGAAGTTATCGACATCGGTCTTTAAATGTATATAATGGTCAATATAAACTGTCAATTAAATTTTTATAATATGCTTATATTGTTGTTGCATTTATCTGAGACTACTATAACACATTATATCCGATACTGATATAGACAATTATTAGTCTCAGTGATTAGGTGGTGATATATGTCGTCTGCTACTGTTAAATACGAAACTACGTTATATTAACGTAGCTGAAAAGTGGAGACCCACATTACACGATAAATCGGTAGTGATCAATCTCTTTGTTATAGTAGTCTCAGCATTTATTTAAACAAAAATAATGTTTTATTTGTAAATGTAATAATTTAACCCGGTTTAACCTTATACATTTTATAAAAAAGATAAAACATGGAACTTCATTCATCATACGTCCACGAATGGGTAATTATTTAGTCAGTTTATGATCATCCGTTCCGGTTGACTGCTTAAATAATCCGTTTATTAAAATGTAAATAACTTTCACCAAGCATCTGTCATCTGTGTAAAATTTTAAAATATAAAGTAAATTATAAACTTAGAATATACGTTTCTTGACCAAATATAGATAAGAACTCTTACTCTACATTAGAAAAAAACAACAGGACTACTGTATGTCAGAAAGCATGACTTCAAAATTTTTATGACACATTTTCCGGTTACAACAATTAATCTTTTCTCATATAACCAATGAAATGTTAAAGATTCTTTCGAAAATAAATGAATTGTTTTATACAGTCATATTAAAAGACCACAAAAGAATATCATCCAAGATATAGAGATTTTATTCATAAAGGGGGAGAAACCCCTGATAAAAACAGATAAAGTGTCGCCCATTTTATTCAAAATATTTAAAATCTTAACACAACTGAACACGATCATACAGCAACTAAACAGGTTTTTCACCTTTGGTCTTATTTGATCTGAACGTGATCTAATCAAGTCTTATTTGAATGCTAGATGAATCTGTCTTGTTTATCTTGACACGACAAATCTGACTGAACACGGTATATCTTAACAGAGTCTTAGTGTCTAAACTGGTCTTAACGTTTTTCTCTAGCGGTAAATTAAGTCGAGTAAGACTTGATCAGACCAAAATGACCGTTTCAGACCAAAATCTGGCTACTAGTGATCACTTCAGAGTACTAGAGTACTTGGTTGTGTCGCCATGTATATCTCCCCTGTGTAAGAGCGATATTGCATTCTGAAAGTGCATGTTATAGTGTTCCTCTGTTTTGCGCACAATGGACAATCTGGTTTTTCCAGCTGTTCAGATCTATAGGTGTTAGTAACACATCATACACTGATCTTAGAAGGAACTGTTGTTGGCATCAAGGATATCGCCATACATATGACCATGTAAGGGATCGTTGTTCTAATTCCAATCTGGTCCATACAACTTTGCTGCCTAATTATTCTGTCTTTGCTTGTTTGATATTAGTTTTATCAAGTTAAAACATTGAAATACGGACTCGTTAAGATTGTCTACTTGAACGCTTCGGTTTAGTTTTGTTTATAATATTAGGAATCAGAAACGGACAGGTTGTGGTAAGCAAGTCCGGAAATATTCCGATCGGTAGTTGTAAAAATAAAGGCCATCATTCAAACGTTCTAGCAAATAGGGATTGTAATAGGTATTCTATAAACGCTCACAGGAATAAGATAGTTGATATAGTCCAAAGTAATGGTATGGTCCAATCTTTGTACAGAAGCTGATACTCTGTGAGAAAAGGGTCGCTTAATGAATAGTAAAGACGTCTTGCAGAAGATAAAGGTAATCATTTACACTTATGATAAACTTGTCAGTATAATAATATATCTGTGTACCTGGATAAGGCATAAGTGTACATTTACCGGTGGATATTTGGATTGTTGCTTTGTGTCAACGACATAACTTAATTATCCTATTCGGTTTGAGTTATTTTCGTCTTCTTTATTGCGTGTATCCATAGCTGTCATAAATCAGGGCGTTGATTGCCTTCAATTAAACTGTTTTAAATGAATTTAAAGATTTTTATAATTGACATTACGTATGATGAGTCATAGTTGCTGCAAAAAGTTGGATAATTAGTTTATTCGTATCTTTACCTCATCTTTTTATATTAAATAAATACCGAAAAGAATATAGTCAAGTTAAAAGACCATTTTACATAAACATATTTTGGTCTATCATTTTTTATTGCGGTCTCAACCTTCTTCGTCATTGTGTGTTATTAGTCTGTTTATCGGTATGGTAATCTTAATGACATCCGTTACAGATATATACATTTATGATTATATTATAATCTCATGTAAAAGTCGGCAAAAAGAGGAGCACAATTTGTTTCAATTGGAATGCCGATAGTCTGTTGGAAAACACGTCATCCGAACGTAACAAATATGTTATCAATCAAGAAATCAAGCATCTTTATAATGTCAGTTTCAGAGAATTTTTTGTTTGAATCAGAGTGATCCTTTACAAAGTATGATTCATCCCTCCCTCAGACAAGATACTTGTATCTACGTTGGCCATTCTTTTTTATGAAACAAAGCAATACCAACTCTTTCAATTTGTCTTTTAGTTTGGAATGTGGAATACTTGTGTAAAGTGTAAAAAAGTCAAATCTTTTAATACTATTACATTATGAAAGAGAGTTAGATTGTATGTAACATTCACCATACGACAGATATAAGGCCACTTTGAAAATACCTCAAAATACAGACAGACAAATATTAACTCATATTTCAATTCTTGTACATCCCGTACCCTTACCATCATTGCATTTTGTTTCTTAAATAATCAAGAACTCCATAAATATACTGCAGAAATTTACCAAAAATCACTTACTTTGAATAAATAGAATATAAAAAGAAATCTCTGTCCTTTTTAAAATTTAAACCTCAGATGTTTCGTTCCATATTGTTTTTTTTTTCTTTTTTGCACGTTAATGTTTCTTTGACATCTAAGGGTGTTCATATTTGGACTCCGTCGGATAGAAATCGACCTCAAGAAATCGACCTTATGCAAGTGAATATCAATATATATGTTATCCTATTTCGGCTTGAAATTAAATCTTAATCAAAAGTCTGGAACTGTGTAAAAATTGAGTTGTTATAAGAACCCTATAACACAGACCATAATTCATTTTTTAATTTGTACTTAAAGTACTTAAACATGTTAAAGTTTCCGAAAACTATGATCATAACTCATTCGCTATGTCCATGATTTTTGTGATGTGTTGGATGTATTGTATGTTTTAAATATAAATTATGAGGTAAACAATGTCGTTATCACACATTACCTTAAACTATTACTAAATTATTCATAAGTCACAAAGATTTTTGGAAGTTTGAGTGAACCTGAAGACGACTTATTACATACGGGAATGCACATCCGTACAAATATTTTGTTCACATAGTTCATTATTATATTATAGTGTACTGGTGTACTGTACTAAATTCACGGTGTCCGTCGTTGTGTTGTGGTCTACATGTTGTAATGTCCGTTAATGTTATGTATATCTCTGTCTGTTGTCTTCCAACTTTCGTTTTTACTGTATTCCTGTCACCATTACCTTATATAGTCAATATAATTGTAATTTTAACATGGCCATAAACGCTGGAGGTTTGGCTAGCCATAAATCACGGTTCAACCGTATATTTTATCCGACAATGTCATGTAAAAAGTCATTGGGATCAAATAGTCCCTTCCTATGTATGTTGGCGTTGGTTTTTGGTGCAGTTAAGTGTTTCTGTGTTTCGTTTGTTTCTTCTTAAAGTTGTTGCTTTCTCTCAGTTTTAATCAAATAAATATCATTGCCAAATAGATTTTTTCTGTCCGTGGTCTTCTTTCGTTTGTTTTTACTCTATTCCTGTCACGTAATGTTTTATCTTTGCATTTTAAGAGTTAGGTTTGCCATAAATTCAGGTTCAGCCTACCATTTGTTCTAACAATGCCCTGTACCAAGTTAGTGGAATCAAATAGTCCGTTTCTATGTATGTTGCATTTTGTTTGTGGTGCAGTTTAGTATTTCTGTTTTTCGTTTGTTTCCTCTTATAGTTGATGTCTTTATCTCAGTTTTGTTTTGTGAAACGGATTTGTTTTCGCTTAATCGATTTATGACTTTTCAACAACGGCATACAATTGTTGCCTTAATTTACTGAGGCTGTATAATATCAATAGTACATTAAAGCAAAAAAAATATCATTGCTATACACAATGATAATTATTGCTGACTGTTAAAACTAGTATTGCTAGATGTCGTCGAAATGGCAAGCAAACCATACATTCGTTTTATATTCCAGTTTGATTAAAATTGCAAAATGCCAAATGCACTATCAAACTCAGAAGTCGAAAATAAACTCACAACGCCATGACAAAGACAGAAAAGGATTAACAGACAAACAACAATAAACACAACATGGATAACAAATACCCTTCAAAAGTTGGTGGTTATCTCTTATAAAGAGTCAACTAATGGCTCATAATTTGACATGTTTTTTCTTTTTTCAGTTTCTCTACTTTTTTCATTGATTTCCGTTTTAGAAAAATAATCATATACAAAGTGTAAAAATTTCTTTAAAAGACAGCTACAACAAGAATAAGTCTATTGTTAACTGTGGTAATGTAGTACGTATTTGTTGTTTTACTGTTAAATGTTTCCCTTTACCTATATAAGAATCTATACAAAATCGGAATCAATACTAACCGTAAATTCTACAATTCTACACCAAAAAATGGAACACTGGTAATAGAACATAAGAGTTTTCCATGTATATCTTTAGATTTATAAACAATAATTTGTGTTGTATATTTATTTGATAGAAGAATATTACAGTGTAGTACAAACATAAAGATCTTTTGATTTACATATTAGCAATTTTGCCAATTGCACTGACCATTACCATCTCTGGCACACACGGTATCCCAATCAGAACAAGATGAGTGTCCACATTGCTTGTTGGAACGTGGTCCGAAATGCGGAAGATCGTACATAGATGGAATCTAAAAGTTAAGAAAAGGCAAACAGCTTGAAAATAAATAAACTAATCGTATTTACCAGAATTGAAGTTTTATATTTGCCCCAGACCCGCGTTTCGTCTACAAACGACTCGTTGAAAAGTGAAGCTCTAAACTTTTGTTACATTTTCATTTTTGTCTTATGTATTTCATTTCTTATCATATATCATAATCATTTAGTTGTTTCAATACAATTCCTTTATCTGACCTTATGCTTTTGTCAATTGTCACGTTAACTGCAAATTCTTTTTTTGACATTAACGTATGATGCTAGTCTGTAAAACGTGTATTATAACAAATGAAAATCTTCTTATGTAATACAAATGAATTCCACGAGACGCAGTGTACGTTTAGGAGAAGAACACATTAACAAAACATTTAAACGGAAAGTCTTTAATATGGATCGAGCAGAATAAATCGCGACTAATGTGGACTGCTACAGGAAAATTAGGTCACATTGAATAGCGAATATAATTAAGCCTTGTAACAGCCAACATAGACCAATAAAATAAGGCATACCTCACAATCACAGTTCTCTTGATATTTTCCAGCAAGGCCTTCTAACATGGTGTTCGTTGCACTGGAAGCATCAACTTGGAGTTCACAAAAGTTATGATGCATTTTGTCACCATATACAAACACTGAGAATAGACAATGTCATCATCACACTAGTACACATTTGTTGTCTGGTTAATCAAAAAGAATACTTCAATAAAATGAACAGTCACTTACAACTGTTCCTTCCGGTTAGTAAAACTGAATTTGAACCATATTCCCATTTTTACTGATATTACGATTGGCCAGTTTATTATACTCATGTAACAGCACCCAAAATTGATAAAATTGCCCCCAATCAAGATAAAACCTATACATTTTGGAACCCTTTAAAAAATTCGAATGAAAAACTAGAAAATCTACATGCAATGTATTGAATCATGTAAGATTAGCACAAGTTTTCTCTAATTTTCATGCTATTCTTACATTTCCTGACCGGTGTGAAAAAAATATTTTAATCTCTAGTGAAAAATTGGTTCTCAGCAAATGACAGGTCGAAATTTAATTGTGACGTCAAATTTTCTTGTTTTCTTCTGAATTTTCTTATTGTGACGTCATGAAAAAAGGCGACCATGCCTGGTGACGTCACATCAAAAGTACACAACTTGCCTTAAATCTTTGAAAAGGAAGGACGAAAATCATTAGAGAAACAGATTCCACCACTGTAACTCGTGTATTACGATATTTCTCCTCTCAACAGTTAACATTTAAATATTTAGAAAGCTCGGCAAGCCTCGCGCTTTAAATATTAAAATTTAACTGTCTCGAGTGGAGAAATATCGTAAAACACTTGTTGCAGATGTGGAATCTATATATCTACAACAACACATGGTACGTTGTCGACCCTAAAATATGCGCTTTTTAAAGTATTCTTTTGGTGTGCGCCTTTTTTAAAAATATTGTTTTGCTGTGCACTTTAATAAAAAATATTGTTTGGTGTGCACTTTTAAAAAAAAATATTGTTTTGGTGTGAAATTTTATAAAAATATTAACTAGGCTGCACACGTTTATTATACGACAAAGTGACTCAATATCGACAGTGAATTTACCTGAGAGAATATAGCTCCATCCGATATTTAAATAGACATTTCTACACATTATAGTTCTTTTTGGTGTCACGAGTGTTGTCTTATTGGACAATGTATCAAACATCTCTTTCCCCTGGTAAAGAAAGATTGATAAAACATTTATCCATAAAGGTTATATTGTATTACATCTATAACTATATGTATCCCTGTTAAACATAGATAATTATCAACATTATCTGAAAATCGTTTTAAATGTTTTATTCCATAACATATATTTATCAAGTACAAGGTATGTTTTAGAAATAGCAAAAAAAGGCGAAAGACATACAATGGATATTTAAACTCCTAAGTCAACGAAACATTGACAAGGTAATGGCACAAACAACATCATATTTCAAACGAAACTATTAATAGACTTTTCAGGAAGAACCTCACATAAACCAAGGGGATCCTTTTTAACATAAGGCACTCATGGAGAGGTTCGATGAAATATAATGAGCAATCAATTTCGATGATGAGGTATTCAAAGAAAAGAAAAAGAGGACTGCATTGTAGTAACGAATATTGGATCATATCCGTCGTCATCTTTTAAGTTTCAATATTTTATCTAATCTTATTTCTAACGTTGGTAATGTTTATATGAAAGCCATTAACATTAATTCTAATTTGACGTGCTTCTTTTGCTTTGTGAACAAACCCATGCTCTAAATCTAATAAAATGTGTTTGCATATGCGTATATTGACTTCTTCAGAATAATGAATTTTATCAAATTATCATACACTTAATATATTTCCTTAACTTTAAAACTCTTAAATGATGCACATGTTGTTACTAACTCATTTATTATGGCTGTGATATGTTGTATTCCGAAATTGACATATTTGACCTAGGTACGACAACCGTTCATGCTGGCTGTTCAAACTCCTCCCTCTGAAAAATCACAGTGACAGCCGTTTGCTTCTTAACAAACAAAAAGGGGGGTTTATGGAAGAGTATACACGAACGTTTATACACTTATATTTATCGGACATAGAAATAACCTTATTTGTCCTATTCAGAATCGAAATACTTGATGCAAGCTATACTTTATTGTAGTTTTAACTCGGGTAGGCATTATATTCACTATCGCTCGGGCAAAAATAATCACGAAAATAATGCCTTCCCATGTTAAAACTACAATAAAGTATAGCTTGCATCATTTTTTTCTTAATCAATATTCATTTATATTTAATTAAATATATTTTTTTTTTTATTTTACTTTATAAGAAATACTTATGAAAGCATACACATCTTAATTACATTTCTTCAGAATTCTGCTACAAGTGCGAGGCAGTTACTTTTTTCGGCAAATTGTTGTTGGGACATTTTTTCTTGAACAAAGTATTTGCACTAACATTTGGTCTGTGAGGTTTTTCGGCAGGAATAACTGAATTGTCATACTAAAATAACACCTGCTTTTAAAAGAACAAGTGGATAAGAGCAGTCTTTGCATAACGACTTCATAACAGTACAAACAATAACAAATCAACCTATACTCCAACCCAAACCTCACTTATACAATTAAGAAAACTATGTGACGATGAAAATAATTCCATCAGTTTAAATTTAGTACTTACTTTATAGAACTTTGTCACGGATATTTGGTAATTTTTGTCGTAAACATTTTCTGAAAATGATTTAATGTTAGCCTCAACGACTGAAATATAAGGAAAAGTTATATTTATTCATGCAATTGTACCTGTTTATATCGATTTATCAATTTGATGGCAAATAAAAAAATAGACATAAATATCCGAACGGACTTTCTTAGTTGTTTTTGAAATAATGTTTACCCTCATAAAACTAGTTAAACATTTCTGAAACTAATTGTTTTTCCGTTGTATAATATAGGTGCATATCGCTAAGCCAACCGAGGTTTATTTTTTTGCAATTAAATGTTAACCATGTTTCATAAAAATCCATCATTTTAATTGGAGGTCAACGATATGTCACATGTGTTCTTATAATCATTTATACCTGTTCGTGATACCAATAACAACGTTAAACTATTCAAAGAAAGACGTTATCGTGTTTAGTACAACGCTTCGTTATTTTATGCTCTTCAACTGTGCATTAGTACGACCTTTCAACTGATTTTTAACCGATTCACTCTAATAATTGTCATGTCGACTAACATTACGTCTTTAATTTTAAACATTGTTGCATTTGTCTACATTTGTCTACATTTCATAAAAAAAATGTACATGTTTTGCTTCCATCTTCATTTAAATAACCTAACCATCGATACCAGGCTGGAAATTTGATAGTTGCGCCAAACGCGTGTTTCATCTACATAAGATTCATCAGTGACGCTCGAATAGAAAAAAGGTTGATAAGGCCACGAAGTAGAAGATCATTGAGGACCAAAATTCTAAAAGATTTGCCAAATACAGCTAAGGTAATCCATTCCTGATTCAGAAAAAGCCTTAGTATTTAGGTGATCATCCTTTCGGAAGTTAGAATATACTTCTATTTTATGATTTACTTTTACGACGTATGATAAATACAAACAAAGGCAGTGTTTGTGTACAAGTAACACTGGTTAAATAACCTGACAATGTGTGACTCTGATAAGTCAGGATATCCGATGCATGTTTGTTCGCTGATGTTTATTTTTATTAAGACGAATCTTGTGTTTGTGGTTTATAGGGTATGTTGTACATTCTATTATACTTGTAATTCATGATAGTCGTTTCTCATAAAGACGAAATTCATGACAAAGGAACATGTACCTTAAACGTTATTGAATTTCCATTACCTATAAAATTTGAAATTTTAAGGATTAATACTGAAGGAATGCAATTGTACCGCGGACTATGCGGTATTGGTTTTGCTCAATGTTGAACGCCGTACAGTGATCCGTAGTTGTTTACTGCTTTGTCATTTTGAGTATCTTGTGGAGAATTCTCTCATTGGTAATCGTACCAGACATTCTTATTTTTATACTCAACAATATCTGTCGTTTTTCAGTTTTATTTTTGAACATGATGTCTTGGCTCATGGGAAATAGAGACTTGTCGTAAATATGCATACAAGCGATAAGGGCCAATTTCCTTTTGATTTAAATCCCATAATTAAAAGATTTTTCTTTTTTAGTTTGCCAGCTTCATGTGAGTACGTTTATTACATGTGGCGTATTTATGTACAATTTAACCTTAACACGCCGATGTTTATTAAATGAACACATTTTTAATTATAAGAAATACTATAACAATGTATAGGAAGCGCTTAATCAAACTGAAACAATATTCTGAACATAAAAATATTAATTAGACCGTTGGTTTTCCCGTTTGAATGTTTTTACACTAGTCATTTTGGGGCCCTTTATATCTGTTTTTTCGGTGTGAGCCAAGGCTCTGTGTTGAAGGCCGTACATTGACCTATAATGGTTTACTTTTATAAATTGTTATTTGGATGGAGAGTCGTCTCATTGGCACTCACACCACAGCTTGTTTAACTTTCTTTGTTAATGTTAAGTTTATGTGACAGTTGTAATAAAGCTTTATATTTAGGACTATCAACATAATATCAATGATTAGTAAAGAAGGCGAGACATTACGGCGTGTGCACTCTTGTTATTGTTTAAATCAAAACTGTCTCACCTATTGGGCTTCCGCAAACCATTTCCTGTGTGTAAGGGGCTGGACATACACACTGCTCTGACAATGCGAATAAACAGATCAACAGTAAACCTGAATACATCATCATGGTTTTCATTGTGTAAATATCGAGAATGAGAATCTGTAAAAAAATAGAAGCTTCCTGTATTGAATAATGCAAATTGATATGAATTGATATAAAAGCCTAAGATACGAAATTAATTTCAGGAATACCCAGTTACTCTTAGTGTATTTATTATAAAAGCTAAACAAAAAATCATAGAAATACACTTCAATCAATAAATAAGGGAGGAAAAGAGTATAACAATTTTGTTGAAAGATATGTGAATGCATTTTATGTTATTTAAGCAGATAGTGTAGACATTAAAACAGGCTTATTAACAATTCTATCCATTCTAATGTTTTAAACAGTTTATGATTGATATTATTTTCACATATTATCTTAGTATAGTTTTCTTATTTTTACTTTGAAAATCAGAATGACACGAAAAATTAATGAATTTAAAAAGAACACTTTTCATAATATAACATTAATGCATATACAAACGATCAAATAACAAATGCATTGCACAGTTAAACATGTTTAATAGACGACCAATCTCTCTACCGACAAAAAAAAAAAAAAAAACCATCCTACCGAAAAAATAATAAACAAAGATAAGATAAGGAAACACAATGAATATAAACAGACTTGGACAATCTGGACACACTGAAAAATCCAGGAAATGATATGACTTGTGATAATGAATACACATAAATATCAAATTAGTTATTTAAAAAATCGCCTAAAAACACACGTTTTTTTGCACATCTGACGAATAACTTACAATACTTGGTCCGTCATTTTCTGCAGATAATCATGAAGTTGTCAAGTCATCATATTGTTTTTACAATTAAAAAGAAGTTAATGGTATTCAAACAATTTTCAATTTCTTATTCAATGGTTACTATAGTAACGTTAAAAGTAATGTCACACTAAAACTTTATGTACGTGAAAAATACTTACCAAACAAGTGAAGTTGGCTGGTTAGTAATAATTGCACAAAACAACAGTTTTATAAGTTAAGTTTACTTACACCTTTTTCCGCCCATGAACGGAACTATTAGTAATATATTAGTAAACAATTTAATAAGTCAACAAATTTGTGCATTGTCAAAATTATCACCGGACACAAGATGTTTCCTTTTTCGTCATCGGCAGTTAAATTTTGTATTGTTTTTATTTCTATTTTTTAATTCTAAAGTTTTAGTCTGTTATATAAAGTTTTCTGAATATTTTCATTTAATATTCTCAGGATTATTGGTATATAGACCATACATATAGATAATACATTTTATTCCTACTAATTGAAAATTGAAATTACCACATATCACAATTGTATTTATATTGGTAAATATTTATATACATATGGTGGTATGTGTAATTATGATTTAAAACATTATATTATCAATTTATTTTGAAAAATCTTTTTGAATGAGTATTTTATCAGAACCTTTATTCTTTTATAATTTTCAAAACTAACAGTATGTTAAACCTTTTCGACAAGAACATCAAATGTGTCTTTTATACACAACGGTTTTAAAAATTGATTTGAATCGTACCGAACATACATGAAATATTTGCGAGATTTTTGTGAATCTTAATTCATGTGAATGAAATTTCCATGAGCAGCAACAAAAACAATATATCAATAAAATTTTGTTTTGAATTACTAGGAAATTAAAACAGCCGACAGAGGAAATTAAAATAAAATAAACACCATTCAGATCGCGACATAGAATTTATCAATACTAAGAACCTCTGAGTAAAACTAATATCGATATATTCTGTATTCTGTAAAATTATAATCGTATCGATCAACTTTAATTATAGAAACAGAAGATGTGGTATGATTGCCAATGAGACAACTCTCCACAAGAGACCAAAATGACACAGAAAGTAACAACTATAGGTCATCGCACGGCCTTCAACAATGAACAAAGCCAATACCGCATAGTCAGCTATAAAAGCTTTAAAGCCATTTATCTGAAAAACAAGGAGGTGACATATACGTTTCTATAAGGTATGGAATCAGTATGCATTTTTGGACATTATGTTATTTTTTTCTTTTTTTCTTCGTATAAAAGATCATTGCCATTTGCTGAAAAAAATAAAACGTTTTCCTTAAAAAAATACAAAAGAACGAAAATGGCAACCCGATTATTTTTATTAAATCATATTTCAATCATTTTTACATATGCCCAGGATGAGTAATTAAAACTTTTTTACTTTAAGATTTAATTTTTTTGTTATTTGCGTTCGATAATTGACCTATTACTTTACCATACTACTGTTTTATTATTACCTAAATGTGAATGACAGTAAAACAACAGTTCAAATTTGATTTTTATTATTTGAAATTAACTTTAAAGGAGATACTTTGGATTCATTTATTTTCGTGGGAATCAATTTTCGTGGATTGAGGAAAACTTGTCTTTTCGTTGTTATTGAATTTCGTGGTTTTACTAATCTCTGCGTACACATCATATAGAAAAAGTGTAATTCGTTGAACATTTGAATTCCTGGTTCACATGTACCCACGAAAACCACGAAAATTGGTATGCAACGTATAATAATGAATCCACAGTATTGGATTTTCGGCCTCAAGCATCATTGCAGAAACATTTATAGTCGACATGCGCATCAAGGGCAAAAAAATGGTATCTTTATGTTAATTTTCCTTTGGTTACTGTTAAAGATCTAGGTGATAATGAAATTATAAGTCAATGAAATCTTTTAAGATTCAAACAACAAAAACATTCCATTTTTAATTGAGTTTTAGTATTGGCTATTAATATTTGATTTGATTTCCGATAATGAAACGCATTCACAATAATATTCAATTTAATATTCAGTTTTTATTTTAGTAACGTTTAAAGAAAAACAAATTATTAATGTCACAAATAAAGTTTTTGTACGAGAAAAGCTTTACGAAATAAGCTGGCTGGTTAGAAGTAATTGTTACCACAATAATTGCATAACTACAGCAGTATTATAAGTCAACTTTACAAACGCGTGTTCCGTCCGTGAACAGAAATAATAATAATATATCAGCGTACAATATAACAGGTCAATATGTGTTCATTACCAAACTTATCACCGGACACAAGCTGTTTTTTATTTCGTCGTTAAAATTAAAACGTTAAAATGTTTTTATATCTATTTCTATTTCAAAAAATAATCTTTTATCTAATCACCGGACACAAGCGGTTTCCTATTTCGTCGTCAAAATTAAAATGTTATAATGATTGTTTTATTTTTTTTATTTCTAAAAATATTTAATCTTATTTTTCTGAAGATGGGAACATATGGTTAGAACTTCCCCCGTTATCCTGGGATGGGACGCCGTTTGAAAAATTGCTTGATCCGCCCCTCAGCTCATTTAATATTATTGATACATCCGTTGCACATTTTTGTTGATAATAGTCCGTCTACCTCAACATACAATTATGGTATGAGTAAGATGATTATCAACATACAATTATGATATGAGTAAGATGATTATCAACAAAGTTATATTAATATAAAGGATTGATTTTTTAAGGTTTTCTTTCCAATTTCATTTAATATAATTGATACATTTGTTGCACACTTGTGATACATGAGAAGCTTCGGTTATTTTGATTTTTAAGAAAGTTTACGAGTGGTGTTATGTAATTAATTGTGTATTATTATTACATATATAATAAATATAGGTTGTAACATGGCATTTTTCATATCGGACCCCTTATCATCCCTAGGTCATGATATCAGCCCAAGAGCCGATAGGCTCGAGTGATGATTTTGACCATGGGTTGATAAGGGGTCTGATATGAAAAATGACATGTTATGTTCTTTTTATTATTTTCTTCAAAAGAAGACGTACAGACAAAAACTTTTTTTAAAACTTTGAAAAAATGCTTTTGTTGTATTATTTGTTTTGCATTTTTTAATAATATATTTTCATGATTCCTTATATTTTATTTGTATCCAACTTTGTTATGTTTTACACAAAGAAACGTACACGTGAGGTATATTTTCTGGAATTTGCCGAATGACGTTGAAATGTTATTCGATAACGTTCCAGCAAAGCATGCGATACTAACCGGAAGCAGTTGATATGAAAAAGAAGCAGTTGATATAAACCGGAAGCAGTTGATACCAAAAGTCATATCACACGGCTGAGGCAATCTTCAAATTTAATGAATAAATGCATGTACAAATAAGTTTTATTATGGGGTTCACTTAAACCATTACTTTGTATGAGTATATGATAAATATAAATTATATCAAGTTGGATAATTATCAACCTGAAAAAAACAAAAATATATGAAAGTACATGTTTAAAGATATATATCTTCTAGTATGTTTGTATCCTGAAATAGTTTCTCTAATCAATTTACTAGTATCGTTTTGGAATTTCTCTCTGGTTATGAATTTATACCAATATCTTTCTATCTATCGATTAAAAGTACCGTTAACAATCTTCAAGCTTGTCGGTGAGTGGTAAAATTATATCCGTTAGATCAATATTTTATAAATTTGTTTTCTTTCATTTGCTAAATGATACATTTTCAAACTGAAAAAATATTACAATACTTTTACAACATTATCAAGAAGACATTTATACATTTTATGTCTACCAGTTGCCTACATAAACAATATCATTATTGTAATCCAATTATTCATGTCATTCTCTCATCATTTATTTCATAACGCCATTCTAAATTTTCAATGATAGAAAACAAATATTGATATACAGATTTTCTAGGATTTTTTTTATCAAATTTAAAAGAGAGGAACGAAAGATACCAAAGGAGCAGTCAATGTCAATGTAAACGTTACTCGGTGTTAATCATTGAACATGCACATGATGGGCAAGGTTATTTTGATAATCTTCCATTTTGTTTTGCATATTGACATTCATTTCATAATCATTTCCCGTTTTTACTCATTTTTACATTCGCAATTTTGATTTATTGAAAACAACTTTAGTACATTGACTATTTTAATTTCCTGATTCAAAATGCCATTTTGATTTTGATTTCTCATTTCGATTTTCATTTTGACATTCTTCATTTTAATGCAGTAGGATATTCCCACTCAGACGTCATCAGGTGGTCTAATAAGGATGTATTCCTTGGCAATCACTACATCTACGTATTATGTTCGCCATTTTCATTTTTATTTTTAAAAAAGAGATTATTTTGTTTATATTTATTTTGACATTCTTCAATTCGATTCTGACAGGGACAATTTTTATTCACACATTCACCATATTCATGAACTTCAGAAATGCTATTTTGATATTAATTGATTTATCGATAGTCATTTTTGAAATTCACTTTTTTCATTCTTGTATTTGAAGTTTTCACTCAAATAATAACCATTTACTTCAATCTGTGTTTGGCCGTTTTATTTTTTTATTCGAGTGTCACTGAAAAATCGTCTGGAGACAAACTTGCTTCAGTGATGAGTTTACTGTTTACGAAACTCGCGTCAGGCGTTTCAAATTATAAGCATTTATATGTACGATGCGTTTTTTTTTTCATTAAGCATTTGATAAGAGCCAGAATAAATGGCAATTATGATATTTTAGATTTCAACCGGTAAATTAAGAATTAAGATTAAAGCCTGTTTATTTTTGTTAGGGCATCGATTTTTAAAGTCAGCTAGACTTTTATTTTAATGAGTTGTATTTACATAATATATTTACTTAATTGCCCCGTTTTGTACCTTGTCATAGTTAAGTATGCCTAAAAAGGTATAAATAGACAAATATAAACTTGTTTGGCACCTCAAAATTACATTGGACCTACACGGACAGGCTAAATATTTGATTTGTTATTTCCGTTTTTCCGTTTTGGAGTTTGACGTCGATAAAAAAAGAACAAAAAATGTAAAAAAAAAACCTTTGTGGTGCATTTCAAATATATAGATTGCCCTTTATCGGTTAGTTATTATATACTAGTCTCCTCAACTGGTTATTTTTGTTTAGAGAAAGACATATCCTTAGTTATTTTACGAAGCATCAAAGCAAGCAGAAACTATCTGTTATGTTATCTTACTGCAGTGTTAATTTATACAGACATGTGTCATCATTTGTTAGAAAGCTAAATACCTTATTGTGATATATATATTGATTTGTATGAATTATTTTGTATTTGTTTTTGTTTTTTAAACGTTACCTTTGTATTATAAATCATGTTTATTATTGAATATTTACCTCATGTTACACATATATGTGTCTGAGCGTTGCTTTACAATAAAATCTAAAATCATGAAATAAGGATGCTGTTGTTTACCTTGTTTTTGACAGCAACACCATTCTCCGCCAGATTAACGTGTTTCCTGATGGCGTTAGCAACTGTGGTCTATTGCAATTTGAATGACTTTTTTATATAATATGGGGACGAAGTCCCCAATAACAGTAGAAAATTCAATAAAAAAAAAAAAAAAAAAAAAAAAAAAATCGGGAAAATTTTCCCGATATTTTCATTGTACTAATGAACTCAAAATCGTTCAATTTTTTTTTTTTTTTGTCGCGTTTTTGAATTTCCGGATTTGCGCAGAAATCTACAATGTACTTCCTTTTTCCGGTCTCGTTTGTATGAAACTTTGAGTAAAATATATATTTATCAGTATAGTATAAAATAGGAAGGAACACAATTCCAATTTCATTTTTAATAATTCCTTGATATGAAAAAAAACGTTACCTGATGATAGCGTTTCTTTGTTTACATTGCATATGACGTCATAACTTAAATAACGTCACAACTAAAATCCCTAACAACAGAACCAAAATCGGAAACGTTACCGTATTTCCGTTTCTTTTTTTTAACAAATATTTTTAAGTTACAAAAAAAATAATTCATACAGACTTCGTCCCCATTTACAGGTAATGTCTGCCTCATATTACAATTAATCAGTACAAGAGGAACTTGCAATTCAGGTCCTTATATATACCATTTTCTTTTTGTCATGAATTATCTGATTATTTATATCATCTTTGAGTGGATTTGTATATGTGTTCTGATTTACCAGTCAGGTTTATTGATCGTGTCTTTATCGGTGTTTATACCTCTTTTTTTTAGGGGGGGGGGGGATTTTTTTGTCGGTAGGTAGTTTTGCCGTCGGTTAAACTTTCCTATGCATTTGTTAATTCTGAAATTCTAAGTTTGTTTGTTTATACATTAATTTTATATTATGAGAGAACCAAACTTCCAGTAACCAGTGTTCCTTAATATGGAATTAAATGTATGTTTAATTTGTTAACACAAGTCAGGGTAAGGTATAGTTTTTACATAAAATGATTTAACTACATTTGAATTTAAGACATACTAGCTATGAAAGCTTTAAATTGTCGTATTTAATGTAGAAAACAATGGGGCAATGAATAAGTGGTTTAATTCCTACAAGAGGCATTTAAGGGTAACCGCTGAGAGCTATTTAATTTCGTTTTTTACGTGTTGATATAAATGTATGTCAATTGGCAACATTCAAATATTTAAGCTTGAATTTTTTGCCAGATCAACTGACTACATATTTACAAAATGAGAACCATGCTAATATATTCAAGTTTTCTGTTGGTCTGTTTATTTGCCATGTCAGAACAATGTGCATGTCATGCGGTGTACACACAGCAACTTGTTTGTGACGATCCACTAGGTAAGACCGTATTTGTTGAAAAAAATCCTAATGCAATTTTCCCCTTCCAACCAACTTTGCTGATAATATCTTTTCGGATATTCTTACTGTGTTGATTAAGTCATATTGAAACACTATGATTTTTTTTCGACACGGAAATTAGTTGGTTTACACTATTTTATATAATGGTATCAAAAGCTTTATATATTGTTTAAAACTGAAATCGTGGTATCAACTAGCTCGAAAACAAGAAATTAATTAAACCAACAGTACAATTTGTATACAAATCTGAAATATTTCATTTATTTGTCCATCTTTTAACAATTGAGTTGGACAAACAAAGGAAATTTGCCCGTCCGTTAAGAATCGATTTTTTCTTTAGCTAGGCTTGATTGATTGTTGGTTGCTTACATTTAGTGGCAAATATTTCATGCATTGGAAGGACGATCTTGAGCCAGAACTTAATTTTCCAAAACAAAACTGGACAACAGAGTTTTCAAAGTTGGATCAAGCTATATACTCTCAGGTAAATATACAATCGATGCTGAAGCACACTTTGCCATATCAGAAACTTGAACAAGATAGCAAATATTATTTTGTTTTAGGATAACTTGCACATCAATTGCATGCCTGTTATTACAATAAAGTTTGGCTTTAGAACAATGTTTATAGGTTGAATGGTTTTTCATTCGATTTTTCAAGGTTTCAAAATATTCACTTTATATCTTGATTGGGGGCCATTTAATGTATTCTGGTTGTTAAACAGGCTAATCGTAATATCAGTATGAACTAGGAATATGGTTCATATACAGTTTTGTTTACAGGTAGGAGCAGTATTCCTTTAGATTACCAGACAAAGGTTATGTATTAGTGTAATGATGACATTGTCTTTTTTTAAACTTTTCAGTCTCTGTATCTGATGGCAACATGCATCACAACTTATGTGGCCTCCAGGTTGATGCTTCCAGTGCAAAGAACATCTTGTTAGAAGGTCTTGCTGGAAAATATCAAGAGAACTGTGATTGTGAGGTATACCGTATTGTATTGGTCTATGTGGGTTCTTGAAAGACTAAATTCCATTCGCTATCCAATATGATCTCATTTTCCTGTAGCAGTCCCAATTAGCCGCCATTCTTGCCGGTCGATTTTACAACGCTGATAAACATTTTATTTTGTCGTTAATCTTATAATTAATATCACGGCGTTTCAAATTCATTAAAAAAGCAGTGAGAATAGCATGTCTTTATATTGTATTAATCTGATAAAAATATCAGAGTTTTAATTTAATACCACTCGAATTAAAACATTTCAATTGTCAAAAAAGTAACAAAGATGAGGAGAATTAAAATCCAAAACGGCTGTGTCATAGCTTGCTAAGGCCATCTTTGCATGGGGTAAAAACATATATAAAAGGATCCGAATCATTTCAGTTTTATGAACGCCATTAAAGCAACAACTTGATATAAATTAGTTAACCCATTAGTGCACACGAGAAATAGTAAAAGATAAATTTTACAGATGTGCTTACTAAATATCCGTACAACACACGTATAGTACGTCGCAAGGATTACACATGTAAAATAATCATAAGTTTTGCATACGTTTTTGCGAACGTTTTACATAGACGTTACGCACGATATTGCGTCTCAAATGGTAATGTAAAATTTCCACGTTTTACGTTGTTTAATGATTATTGGGGATTTGTTTTTTATTTCGCTAACATCTTTTGTTTTACACATCAATAGGGATACTTCTTAATGTTTAGTTGTACTGAATATGCATGAAATATTTTCCATTGAAATGAACGTGATCAAAAAACAAGAACATATATCGTATACTTGGATAATGCATAAGTCCATATGAAATGAGGAATAAAAGATATATATTACGGGATGATGAGTGCCAATGAGACAACTCTCTACCAGAGACCAATTGACATAAAACGTCATAAAATGCAATGTTTACCCATTTGGATCCAAAAAGGAAGAGGATATATATTTTGCTTTAATTAAAAAGATTGTCGGGAATTACAAGTTAAACGGGTCTTGCTTATAACATTCACTTTTCTTTCTTTAATAACGGAACAGTTAAATTAAGAAATGAAACGATTGTCAGTAAAAAAGAGTAATTATATTCATCTCATATGTTTACAAGCTTTGTATGATATGGAGAGGTAAATAGCCACGCTTCAGGCCCAATTTTATTTTCACTTTCAAGTATACGTACATATGAATCTTATTGCAAAGAAATAAAATATTGCAGTTTTATACGCTTCCCAAATTTGAAAATTTGAAAAAGATGATTTTTTTATCCTCTCGTGACTCTTACAACTTTTTTCCCAACTTAAAAACCTCATCTTAACGAGCAACCTGAGTCATCGGATTTACTTTTATACTTTGTGGTCTTGTTGATAGTATCTGACTATCAAGAATTTCTATTTGACAAAAAAAAAAATACAGTTGATCCACCATAAATAGCGTCCCGAATCGACAACGTTGAAAACGTATGAAAATCGTCCAGTGGACAAACTTGCAAGACATTTCAATTCTTAGAAAACGAAGTCGTTTTAACTACGCAAATTATCAGAAAGTATGTAGCTGTATTGTAGAGTTAAAGTACAATTACGGAAAAACACTATTTAGCATGCAACACACATTAATTTTCAGTAAATAACGTGGCAAATGCCAGTTTATTTGTATAAACCGTCGAAATCCGACAATGGACATCTTGCCGGACATTTGTCAGAATCCGCTGCATTTTTATATGTAATGTGAGTGCTGCAAAAATTCGATTTTGATATGGTCTATCTATGTACTTTTTTTTAGAATAATTTACACAAACGAAATTTTATCTTATCTTCTATTCTAAAACCTATAAATTTTGATAAATTAACATTTTCCATAATCTGACCATAATGAAAACTATTTGTTTTTGCCAGAAATAGCGTTGGTCGTTACAAGAACGCATATTCAGTTATATTGTAATACTTTATATATATGGCATATCATTCATGTGAATTTTCGCGGATATAACACTATTTTAAAGAACACAAACACCGCTGCTAAAGTTATTATGCGTTAAGTCTGTTACGTCTGACACCCACATTTTTGACGTTTTGTCAATATGTTTTCCTTATTTTAGAATATTGTAAAATATGATCAAACAACTTGTAAGTTTGTCAGAATAGTATTACCTTTCTGGTCTATGGATATACATTTTATGTAATTTAACTGTTATGATTTTATAAAAAAGCTGTTTATTAGTGTGGACTGGTTGATTACACGCTATTGACGCAAAAACGTGCGTAACGTCATACAAAAATCATACGTTAATTTCATAATAAATATTTTGCGGTTTATATGACAAAGCATAAGGTCAAAAATACAGGAATTTTATTGAAACAAATAAATGACTATGATAGCCAATAATATACGAGATTGATATTATACACAGCTACTTTTGCATAGGTACTATTTCTGTACTAAAAATGTGTAGTACTGGAAATTTGCTTTTAATATTTAGTACTATTTTGTTACTTTAAAATCATTGTATTATTTAGGTACCTGTATTTTACAGTACTTAATTTGTACTTGAAATTAGATACTACAGATTTTTGGTTACTACTGGTACATTTTTAGCATTTGAAAGTTTTTTTTCAAATCTCTTAAAATTGTGATTTTCAAACATGGAATATTGTATTATTTCTGTACCAAAATATTTAGTACGAATCAAGTACTGTAAAATAAAAGTACCTAAATATTACAATAATTTCAAAGTAAAGAAATAGTACTAAATATTAAAAGTAAATTTCCAGTACTACATATTTTTAGTACAGAAATAGTACCTATGCAAAAGTAGCTGTGTAGACAAAAACGGAGACATAACACACGGTAACACCGTCACTTATGAGTCTTTTGTAGACAAAACACGCTTCTGGCGCAAATATAAAATTTCAATCCTGGTATCTATGACGAGTTGCTTGTTTTTCATTTTTAGATTCCATATCTGTATGATCCTCCACCATTCGGACCACGTTCAAACAACCAATGTGGACTTCCACCAAATTATCATGATACCGTATGTGCCAGAGATAGTGATGGCCAGTGTTATTGGCAACATTGGTAAAAAGTGACTCAAACTCAAAAGATCTTTGTGTTTGCAATACATTGTATTATTCTTTGATAAACTAAACAAAAAACACAACTAGTGTTTATAAATCTTAAGATACACTTGGAAAACACTTATTTTTCTATTACCGGTTATAAAGAAAAATCTCTGTATTTTTTTTTCTGCTGTAAAATTTGCGGATTATATTGGTAGCGATCCTGTATTATCAACCATTCTGATAGATGCTTTTGTAGATAAAGGGACACTTTTATCACAGTAGAGCAACAAATACGATCCACATATTAACAGTTAATTAATCACAGTTAACAATAGACTCCTTCTGTTTGTAGCGGCCTATTAATGAAATGTTTACCCTTTGTATATGATGATTTTTCTAAAACGGAAAAAAAAGAAAGAAAGAAAGACAGTAAAAAAAGAAAATCGTCCGCTAATTATGAGCCAGAAACTTACTCTTTATAAGAGATATTCCCCTTGTTTGAGGGGTCTGTTGTTTTCCATGTGGTGTTTACTGTTGTTTGTCTTTTGTTAAATTTCGATTGTTGAGTTTGAAAGTGCATTTGACATTTTGGAATTTTAATTGTAGGTTGAAATTGAATGTAAAACGAATATAAAGTATACTTGCCATTGAAACGACAACTAGTCTGAACAGGCAGCAACCATTAGCATTGTGTATAGCAATGATATGGATTATGCTTTAATTGACTATTGATATTGTTACGGACTTGGTAAATGAACGCAATATTTGTATGTCGCTGTTGAACAGTGATAAATCGATTAAGCAAAAACGAATCCGGGTCACAAAACCAAACTATGGGAAAGACATCAACTATCAGAGGAAACAACCGAAAAACAGAAACTCTTAACTGCTCCAAAAACAAACGACAAAATACACAGAAACGGATTATTTGATCCAACTTATTTGGTACAGGGCATTGTAAGAAAAATTGGTGGGTTGAACCTGGTTTTATAGCTAGCCAATCCTCCTGCTAATATGTCAATGTTTAAAATACAAATATATTGACAATATTACGTGACAGGAATACAATACAGACAAACATACAGAGTCCACGGACAGAGAAATACATCAGTAAATAACATAAAAGGACATGAATTTACGGCAGTACACCATGCCACCACATGGAACTAGGTGAATAACATCACTGTCAACATAAGAATGTGCTATTCCGTGTGAAATTAGTATTCTACAGGTTCGCTTAAACTTCAAAACCAAATATTTGTGTCTATGGAATAATTTAGTAAAAGTTTTAGGTAATGTGTGATAAAGACATTATTTACTTCATAATTTACTATAAAAACATAAATAAAACCCAACACTTCATGAACATGATGGACATAAGGCATGAGCTATGATATAATAACACCGTTAGATGTCAAAGAAACATTAAGAGTCATTCTCTGTAAGCATCAAAATATGCTGGAAATGGACCTTCACAGATCTTAATAATATTTGGTACAATTATAGTGTTCTGATACCCTTTTATTATGGTACCATTAAAAATTAATTATATTTATGCGTTTCCATAGTAACCGACCCCATATTATATTGTATTTATGTGAATTCTGGTATTCTCAGTTTTTAACCAATATTATGGTTAAATGTTGGTTAAATGTCAGTATATTTAATTTTATGTGTTTGCCTCCCAATAAATCACATATTCCGATTTATTATTTATTTTTATTTGCACTGCAATCCTATGAAAAAAATATTCTTAGTGATAAAAAGGTCCCAGAAGTGATGAAAATGTGAAAAATTACTTGGTCAATTGTTTAAAAAACGCGGCTACTGATAGCAAAACTTGACAGCTTTACTTGTAAACTTCATTTTTCCGAACAACATATACAAAAATTGGAGTGGTAATATTGGTTTAAAGAAAATAAAATAATGTTATTGATTGCTTGTTTCTTACAATTTCACAAGGTTTTATCAAGAGTTATTTCCCTTGTTAGAAATCTTTTCTCAGTATTTTGTACAAGTGAAAGTGAAAGTAGCAGCAGACGTTTACATTGTGTGTAATTTGGACTGAATATGAAGCAATTGCTGAAGTATTTAATATTTGGCATAGTAACAGAACTTGCCTGTGATTTATACAGTTTTTTAACAGTTTTGATGGCATAATTCTGTATTTATTTAAATTAATGGCCGCATCATGTCCTGTCAGTGTCATTTCACTTCACCAACTGGATGTTCCGGAACATTGTTTTATTAAATGCTTGTTCTAACAGAGATAAAACAATTATTCTAACTGAAAATGGATTGCATCACACAAAATTTAATATTCAGAATGTGGCTATATGTACTGAACATTTCAACTATTTCCTAAAATTAAATGTAAACCGTTCAACTGCCACCACTCTTGAGCTATCATCCAGGGTTGAACTACAAATCCAGCCGGTGTTTGCGAATCTGTGACGTTGAGTTAATCTTAAGCAGCAGTGGAATTATAATACCAGTTGGAACCCGTAAGTATAAACAATTCTGACAGTATTTGTATCTTTATCTGTTTATTTTGCAAAGAAGTATGTTCTTTTAGGATAAGGAGAACTGCCCTCCTTCTTTGCACACTTCATCTTTTTTCGTCCATTCTTTTAAGGCCCATACTATAGGTTGATGGAATCTTTATTAATGTTGCTGTGCTTTTTTTCAAGTGAAAAACAAATGTCAATGAAAATATTGACAATATTGTCCACTATGATTACTATGGAGTATGGTATTTGGTCAGTTCACTCCCATAAAACATTCCCACCCAACAGAAACCTACTGTACACATGTTCCCTTATGTTATGATCTTTCTGATTTTAATGACAGAGTTTTGTCCCCAATATCTCGGTCTGGCATAGAAAATTGATATTGTGAGTCGAGGGGCATCCGCATACTTACTACTATAGACACATTCTTATTTCAATTCTTGGTCTTAAAGAAAATGAAACTGACCTGTGCATTTTAAAGTTTATAAACTCTAGCAAAATAACCCTTAATATTAATTCAGGCTTGATTTCAACAACCAGTCAGGGGTGCTACTTAAACAAGTGATTTCATTATCACCTATTTCAGTGATTTGATAAATTCAGTTATCATCTATTTAAGTGATTTTTGTGTTTCCTTTGATCTTCAAATACTAATTTCATTGATTTTCCATGTTTTCACAAACTTTTCTATAATTTTCCTACATAGATCAATTATCCCTTTTTCTATGGATATTAACTTCACCAGTGCGGTTGGGCAGTAAGTCATTGCGCTAAAGCTTTTAAAAGTACCCTTGGGAATTGTTCTGTTATCAAATATACATTAACTACTCTGACTATCAGACAAAGGTCAACAATATTAGGTAACCTGATTGGTTTTCTTTAGAGTTAGAATGAAATACTTCAAGGTTATGTCCTGATCTACAAATTATTCCAGAAAATGCATATTTTGAATAAATTGTAAAAACTGACAGGCTTATCAAGCAACAGACAACTTCTAGATGTACATAATTGTTTTTTCAATGGAATTCTTGTCTTTTTACCAATAAAAAAATCAAGCTTGTGGGAAAAATATCAAGAAAAAGATATAATAGATATAGGAAGACGTGGTGTGACTGCCAATGAGACAACTCTCCATCCAAATAACAATTTAAAGAAAGTAAACCATTATAAACACTTATTGAAGTGATCTTCTCATATTACTTGTTCCAGTGATTTTAAAAAGTCTGTGTCTATTTATAGATATTTTTATAAATATTTCACAGCCAAAATCACTTGAAGAAGTGATTCTGAAATCACTTGTTTAAGTAGTACCCCTGACTGACCACTATTCGTCATTAAGACCAACATGTGATTTTGCTCAATTCAAAAATGTCTATACTTTCAAAAAGCGAATTGTTAATCTGGACTTAAACAGTGCTACTCACAAATTCCAGCAACAAGTATGCTAGTTCTTAAAATTTTATAAATAAGCAGTCCCATTTGTTCCTTTTGCCTCTACCCCTAAAGCAAAATGTTTTTTTACATGTTTTATCAAACATATTCAACATATTCTCAGTTTCTATTCACTTTATGATGAATATATGAACATGTATACGTCATATTATTTAAGTAGTGCTCTACATACCTTATCATCTTTATGCAATCAAGATTTTTATCTGATTTTCAGCAATATGTACCCGATGTCTGATGAACGTTAAAGAACTAGCAGTCAATGTTACAGATAAGCCTACACTACTTGATCAGGAGGTAAAATTATAAAAAAATATGCTGTTATTTCAATTAAGGTGGTACCCAACACCTTCAATAAAATTAATTTGACTCGTTTAATTTTCATCAAATTTTGACAAAGTATTTACTTCAACCCTTTGAGAAAAATATAAAAATTTCTAAAAATTTGAACCAACCAAGTTATCAGAAAAATTACACTGGTTACATAGCAGTTTGACAAACACTAATTTTGATCATTGAGAAGCTTAATATTCCCTCAACAATATAACGTAATTAAAACGTTAAGCTGATTTTACAGAGTTATCTCCCTGTAGTGTTAGGTACCACCTTAAATAGATAAAAAGATTCTGCCATTTATATAATTATATATTATATGGAGTGACTGAGCAGTGATATAGGCAAATGCAGAGAAAATCATCTCTTACATTTGTTGTACCATATGAAGTAGAAAAGATAGATTTTATGACTAATATATTTATTTTTAGATTCTGATCAATTCCTGGGACTATTATACTATCAAAGAATTATAGTCCCAGTTAATTCCAATATATTTTAAAATAAGATTTTATTGTTTTTTGATAGGTTCAGACAGTTGAAGACACTGCAACTACTGATAAACAGTCAAAAGACAAAAGGCAACCCTGTATGCAGGTACCAACAGCTTTTAAAACTGTCATGTCACATATGTCCTGCAATTATAACAATTTCAACAAAATTTTATTACTTTGATTGCCAGTTTGTAGTTATAACAAACATACTTGAGACTGTTGGTTTTGATGTTTGAATGATTTTACATTAGAAATTTTTGGATGCCATTTATAGCTTGCTGTTCGGTGTGAGCTAAGGCTCATTGTTAAAGGCCTCACATTGACCAATAATTGTTTCCTTTTATTAATTGTTACTTGGATGGAGAGTTGTCTGATTGGCACTCATACCACATCTTCCTATATCTATTAAACATAACGTTTCTAAACATTTTGCAATTGAAGAATTACAAGTTCCAATTTACCATGTTTCATGACTACAATTAGTATTATTTTAATTTAACAATCATTAGTACCCAACCAACACAGTTTGAGAGGACTATATATAAAATTACTCCTATTCGTCAGTCACTCTTCATTTTTCTTAACCGTTTTAGAGACCATTTGACCAAATGATTTTGTTTTTGGCATATACGCTTAAAATTGTGAGTTTAGATTTCCCACTGATCAGATTATATTTTTAAGAGTTATGCCCCTAATATGCTATGAAACCACAATTTTCTTCCTTTGTTTTTAATACAATATATTCCCTAGTGTGAAAGTGTGTTACTTGCCAATATTTTTTCTACACCTTCCAAATTTATTTCTTCATATTTTATGCCTCAAATAAAGAGTAAAAATTGGGGGGGGGGGGGGGGGGGGTGAAATTATACTATACAAAACAGGGGTCATGGATTTTGAAGTAGGGTTGTGATTTGGGCCAGCTGTAAAAGGTTTAAAAATAGCATTTCGGAAGCTGTCAAAAGATGTCTAGACCCCCTTATCATAAAATTGTCCATATTTTGAGTTGGACCCGGTGAAGTTTTCTATAGTTTTGATATAATTTGTCCCTATAGTAGTATAACAAATTAATTGAGAAAACACTCATGTTTTTTTTAATATTCATTAATTGTCCTAAAGAAATACACTACGAAATAATTGTGGTCTCAATCCTTATATACAGAATTTGAGTGAATTAAAAAAAAAATCATATACTATAGGTTCATATTGAGCATTTTTTAAACAGAACATTTCATAGATAAGATACATATATCAGCATTGGAAAGCACAAGAAGTAAATCCAGAAATATTGGTATGCAATTTTGCCAATGCAATACTTCCTATGCCAGTTTGGTTTACCTTATAATGTAATGCTATGGTTGTTGATTAAATGTTTTCCTATTTTGATAGATGAACACAGAAGTTACTGCTGATGCCCAAATGTTTGATAAAGAGGCCAGTGTTACAACAAATACCCAGACAAGCTGTTCACAGGTTTGTTGACAAGAATATCCAATCTACATCAATCTCTAAAAAAACTTGAACCAAACTTCCTAATAAATTGTTGACAAAAAAAAAATATAACCTTTTATAATTATCAACATCAATAAGTTTCCAAACAACCTTTATTGATGGGCCAGCTGTCAAATGCTCATCATTGTTTAACTCAATGTTGACATTTTTTTCTTTAGTATCTGAATACATGCATATATAAACTATGTTCAGCTAATTGGTTCAATTGAAGGTCACCAGAATAAGGATGCAATGATGTACATGTACAATTATTCAATTGCAAGTGAACAATTGGTCAAAATATTTAACTAAATTGGCTGCTATAAGCAAATAATTAAATTGATATTTTTAAATGTTTTACCTCAAGCTCTATTAAGGAATTATAGTATTTTATTTGAAAAATTATAGGCATTAAATGGTAATTTTTTTTTGTATAATAGTATACTTTATTTTTTAAAATGTGCAAAAAAATGAAAATAACAATTTGGAACGAAACATCTGCAATATTCGTGTAGCGCATGTCTTTCTGATCTGATGTTTAGATTTTGAAAAGGATAGATATTTCTTTTATTTTTTCAAAGTAAGAACTTTGGGTAAATTTATGCAGTGTATTTAGGGAATTCTTGATTATTTAAGAAACAAAATGCAATCATGGTAAGGGTAATAGTTGTAAATCAATAAAAGCATGAGTTGATATTTGTCTAATAATTTTTAAGTATTGTCTTAGAGGCGTTCTATTTGTCGTATGGTAAAGGTTATAGGGGAAAAGAGCAGAAAAAACAATAAAAAACGAACAAAAAGCCTAAAACTAGTCTTTGGATAGTGAACTATTTTATTTAGATAAATACAATAGTATCATCTTAAATAAAGGAAATGTTTCGGCGTCATAGCACTTTTCGATCAAGTATTTATGAAGTTAGATATACTACACATCAACCCCAAAATGTATTTATAGCGTATACGACTGTTCGAGTGGTCTAAGTCAACACACAAATTGACATTTATTGCATAATTATAAACCCGTTTTTAACACAGACATGCATAAACGAATATAAATACTCAGTGTACCAAAGGCAAAGTTGGATGTGCTGATATTTTGCATCTTGGCCATGCTGTATGGTGTTTTCAATGAATTGTATATCGTCAAAAAAAAATATAAACATCTTTCAACAACAATCGGTACACTTGGGCTTTTCAATAATATTATCGTAATGTCATTTCTTCCGAAGTCAATAACCAACTTCTTGGTTGTTTGTCTTGGACAATATCTTTAACATCAAGCTAAAAAAAACCGATACTATGCCGAATGTTATAAATTTATATCACTTGTCATCCAGACGCTCTACTTTGAAAAATAAAGCGGCCGAATGATCGAGACTCGTGAATGATAACACCGTCAAAAATATAAATAAATGTTCTTACTTGAGAAAATTCATTATATTGTCCTGTGAAACTCCATGTCTTGAATTTACAATTCTGATGTATCACCAAATATATCGGAACTGCAGCAGACAAGCGTCTTTTCACATCAAAATCTAGGTGTGCTCTGCCTAACCACTTTACTTGTATTGAAAACAATGTGTTACCTGTCATATTATTTTTACCTGGCGCGTAAATGAATGGGTGGGGTGCCAATCAGGGTGCAATTTATACATACCTTTATAAGCCATGAAAATAAAATAATGAGCTGCCTTTCATGAATTCCAATTCAGTGAAAATATTAAATAAAAAACCATATAATGAAGTTCGACACAATATATTTTAATGTAAGAAACGTGTATTCACAAAACAATTTTCATTCTTGATGAAAATGAATCTTTGCTTGCTTTTTCTTTTGATTTACCCTTTTCACCGTGTTAAACAATGTTTTCGGTAAGATATAAGCCTAAAACAGTCCATTCAGTAAAATATTCAACAGGTCTTCGGCCTGCGGTTGTTATCGGCTTATATCCTTTACGGAGATGTATACCCCGTATGCAGGTGAAGCTGGAATTTTACTACTTAGAAATGGAAGGTTCACAATTGGAAAGCTGAAATCATCTCTTTTGTTGTAAAGTTTTGTTTTCAACCGATCCTCATTGTCAATTTCTAGATGTAAGTCAAGATATGAGGCCGACTTAACTGTATCTGCTGTATCCTTTATCTCTAGTTCGATGGGATAGATGCGTTCAACATAATTACCAAATTTTGAATTATTTACTGAAAGAACATCATCTATATAGCGTAAAACAGAGTTAAGGATTATAGCTAACTTCTTCTTAAACTTCTATCTTTCTTCCTAAGAAGTTCCTCTATGAATTCAGCCAATATAGTTTACTCTGTTTACTATACACGTGTCGGTTCCCTGATTACAAGTCGGACCAACCTTGCAAACCTTGCAAACTATATGACATATTTCACAAAGTTCAACATTGTGTTGCTTTCAGCCTCATTTTATTTATCTAGATTCCGGGTGATATATTTTTTGACATTGTTAACACGTGTAAATTTTGTATATATTGCTAATCATTATATGTTACTTTTAGCCTCATTTTATTTATCTGGATTATATATGATACAATTTTGACATATTGCGTAAAAACTTGTACATTGTACATGCTACGTGCTAAATATCGTGCGTGGCTTTAAGCCTCGTTTTATTTATCTAGATTCTGGATTATAAATTGCTTGACATATTGGTAGATACTTGTACATGAAGTATATTGTTAAAGACCTGTTTTGCGTTAAGCCTCATTTTATTTATAGATTCTTTGTGAGAAATTGCTTGATATATTTCTATGATGTTGAAGATCATGTCTTTTGTTACCAATACATACTAGTAATATATTTTGATTTAAAAATGAGACAAACTCAATAACATAACATAAGTCATTGACTTTTCTTATAATTGAAATTACCGAAGCATTATATGCATATCGTAATTGCACCTTTATAACTGATTTATTTTCTTTTATTAAGATGTGCAACAGATGTGTCAATTATATCATATGACAATGTACAAACGACTTACATGATTAGTCTTTTGTAGTAATATATTTTTGTTGATAATCAAATGTAATAAATCAGAATTACTCATTCCACAATATGTATACATGTATGATGATGTATTAAAATATATTATTAACACGGAAGTGCAAAATATGTGTACATTATATATTAGATGAAAATATTCAGAACACTATAAAACAGAAAATTGAAAAAAAAATAATAATATTAATACAAAAGTTTATTTGAATGAGGAAACATGAAACAGCTTGTGTCTGGTGATGATTTTGACAATGCACAAATGTATTGACTTGTAATATTGTTCGCTGATAGATTACAAATATTTCCGTAACGTATAAAACTGCTGTTTTTGTGCAATTATTACAAACCAGTCAGGTTCACTTGTTTGGTAAGTCTTTTCATGTACATGAAGTTTTAGTGTGAGATTAAGACAGTTTTTACTTTAAACGTTACTATAATAACCATTTGTTAAGAAATTGAAAATTATTTGAATACCTTCAATTTAATTTTAATTGTAAAATTGTAAAATCAATATGATGACTAAAAACTTCTTGATTGTCTGTAGATGATGAAGGAATTGTAAATAAAGTCAACAATATTGTTAGTTATTCTCAGACGTACATAAAACGTGTGTTTTAGGCGATTGTTTTACTTACAATTTAGATTTTTATGTTTATACATTATTACAAATCATATCCTTCCCTCCTTGAATGGTTCAGGTTATATTGATTAGGATTCTTTATCTTTTTTATATTTTTGTCAGTTGAGAGTTTGGTCCTCTATTAGACATGTTTAAATGTCCAATGCATTTGTATTTTGATCGTTTGTATATGCATTAATTTTATATTATGAAAATTTTTTTTAAATTCATTAATCTCTCGTCTCATTCTTATTTTCAAAGTAAAAATAAGATAAAATATACTAAATAATATGTAGAAATAAACTTAATTATAAACTATTTAAACATCAGCATTAATGTCTACACTATCTGTTTAAATTACATAAAATGCATTCGAATATTGTTTAATAAAAAAAATTTAATTCGACGAGAACTACTGGGTATTCCTGAAATAATTTTCGTATTTTAAGCTTGTATATCAATTGATTTCAATTTGCAATTTTCAATAAAGGAAGCTATAATTTTTGACAGATCCTCCACGTCGAATTTTACACAATGAGAACCATGATGTATGCAAGTTTTCTGTTGATCTGTTGGTTTGCAATTTCAGAACAATCATGTTTGTGTTCATTCAAATACGCACAGCAACATGTTTGTTACAGCCCGATAGGTAAGACAGTATTAAATTAAACAATAAAAAAAAAACATATGCATAATTTACCACCGCTTTACAAAAGTGGAGATATACTGTTTTGCCTCTGTCTGTCCGTCCAAACGTGTATCCATCCTATTATTATATTTTTTTGTCACATCTTTCTCAGGACCTACATCTTAAGGATTTCTAAAACTTGGTTTCAGGGTGTATTATTAGTCATCTGTACCGTGTGATGCGTTTTCTGATTCATCACGCAACACATCCAGTTTTACGAACACTTACATATTTTTACACTATATAAATTATCTAGTTGCATCGAGGGTATTATCAGTGAGCAGTAGCTCGTGTTTCTTTGAGTCTATCCCGTCTTCAACATCGTCGCTGTTAATATCTGTTCGTGATATTTTTATTTTGTTAATGAAGAAATTTCGCAATAATTATTATTTTATGATTCGTGAAATTAGTTGGTTTACGTTATATGATCTGATGGTATCGAGAGCTTATTAAATGGTTTAAAACTGAAATTGTGGTATATTCAAGCTTGAAAATGAGAAACAAATTCGTCGATAACTACAATGTTTGTACGATATGAAACTCATCATTAAATCTATGGCATCACAAACCGTTTAGAATCGTCTATCTTTTCTTTCATGTTTTATTTGTTTTGGTTGAAAAATATATTAAAGTTTTATTTTCATTTTTCAATTCAACTATTTTTTCTTCTGAATTTATTTCACTTATTATCCTGATAATGACGACGGATCATTCGCGTTACAATTGCATACCTAATTCAGTATTAATACTCAAATTTTAATTTCTTTTATATATATTGGAATTTCAATAACGTTTAAGGTGCATGTACCTTTGTCATTAATTTCGTCTATATGAAAAAAAGACTTACATAAATTACAAGTATAATAGAATGTACAACATACCCTATAAACCACAAACACATTATTCGTTTAAATTAAGATAAACATCAGCGACCAATACATGCATCGAATATCACATCCTGAATAAGCAGAGTCACACAATATCGGGTTAATTAACACGTGTTACGTGTACACAAACACTGCCTTTGTTTGTCTTTACCATACGTCGTTAAAGTAAATCATAAAATGTAACATATTATAACTACCGAAAAGATGATCACCTAAATACTAAGGCTTTTCTCCCCCTTAGTTGTATTTGGCAAAATTTTAGGTTTTTTTTGTCCTCAATGCTCTTCAACTTCGGGTCCTTTTCAACATATTTTTTCTTTTCAATCGTTACTTATGATCCTTTTGTAGATGAATAAACTCACCATATATACCAGGATTGAATCTTGTATTAACGCACGTCTGGCGCAACTATTAAATTTGCAGCCAGGTATCTATGATGAGGTTATTTAAATAAACATGGAAGCAAAACATGTACATTTTCCTTTTTATGAAATGTAGACCAATGCAATATTATTTGAAATTAAAGTCACACGTGTAGTAAGTCGACGTGACACTTAATAGAGTGAATCGATTAAAATCAATTGGAAGGTCGTATTAATGCGAAGTTGAAGAGCATAACAATCCGAACCGGTGTAATAAACACGATTACTACTACATTTGACATAATCCGCTTCGTGGATTATTCAGCGTAAAGAGTCAAAAATTCATTTTATGGTTCAATAAATTCAAAATAAATAATAGTCATTCATTAAGCAAAAAATAATTCAACCTCGTTTGGCTGAGCGATATGCACACATATTACACGTCAGAAGCACAATTAGTTTAAGAAACATTTACCTAGTTTTATTAGGATAACATATTTGCGAAAACAACTACGAAGGTCGTATGGGATATATTTGTCCATTTTTTTTTAATTTGCCATCATATTGATCAATCGCTCTAAACAGGTACAATTGCATGTATAAATATGATTTTTCCATCTATTTCAGTCGTTGAGCTTAAAATTGACTCATACTCAGAAAATGCTTACGACAGAAATTACCAAATATCCGCGACAAAGTTCTATAAAGTAAGTACTAAATGTATACTTATGGAAATATTGTCATCGTCACATGGGTTTCTTAATAGTATTAGTGAGGTTTGGGTTGGAGTAGAGGTTGATCTGTTATTGTTTGTACTGTGTTTAATTAGTTATGCAAACACTGCTCTTATCCACTTGCTCTTTTTAAAAAATGCAATTTTAGTATTACAATTTAATTATTCCTACAGAAAATCTCACAGACCAAATGCTAGTGCATATACTTTGGTTAAGAAAAAATGTCGAACAATAATTTAGTAACCACCTTTTCATTTTTTTGTCGAAAAATGTAACTGCCTTGCAATGGCAGCAGAATTTTGAAAAAAATGTAAATAAGATATACATGCTTTCACAACTATATCGAATATAGAAGTAGAACAAACCAACAATTAATTAAATATAAATGAAGATTGATTAATGTTAATGACTATTATTTAATCATTACTAGAATTAGAAATAAGATTTTATAAAATATTGAAACTTTAAAAATCTGACGGATATGATCCAATAGCCGTGATCACAATGCAGTCCCCTTTTCCTGTTTTTCGAATACCTCATCATCGAATTTGATTGGTCATCAAATGTCATCGAATCTCTCTATAAGTGCCTCATCTTATACATGGTGCACCTGTGTTTTTGTGAGATTCTTCCTGAACAGTCTATTATTTATATGCTGGGCAATGTAGAGTTTCGTTTGACATTTGATGTTGTGTGTGCCATTACCTTGTTAGTATGTCTTTGACTAATGAGTTTAAATATCCCTTTTGAGGCTTTCGATTTTTTTATGAACCTTGTATTTGTAAGATATATGATATTGAATAAAACACATAAAACGGTTTAATAATAATGTTTATAATTATCTTTGGTTAGCAGGGAAAGGAATAGTAATAGATGTAATACAAAATAAGATTTATAAATAAATGTTTTTTACAATCTTTTTTACCAGGGGAAAGGGAAGTATGATACTCTGGCAAATAAAACGACTCTGGAGACACCAAAAGATTTTACAGTATGTGGACCTGTAGATTTGGAAGTAGGATCAAGCTATATTCTCTCAGGTAAATGTGCTGTCAAAGTTTAGGCACACTTAGCCGTATAATTATTCAGGGCAGTTAATATTTAATAACAAAAACGCACACCAAAACATATTTTTATGTAAACAGCATTCCTAATAATTAAACTTCAAGTAAATGCTAATGGCGTTAATTTGTTATTAGACAAAATGAAATTGGCACATTTCCGCAGATATGGTAACGAAACCTTAGTTGTTGAAAATAACTTTCACATTAATTGCAAGCCTGTTATCATAATAAATCCTGGCTTTAGAAAATTGTACCCTGTTCTTAGGTTTGAATGTCTTCTTTGGATTTTTTTACAGAGTTCCAACCTATTCAGTATATCTTGATTTGGGGCAATTTTATTTATTCCAGTTTTTTTACATGAGTATCATTAACAGGCTTATCATAATAGCATTAAAACTAGGAATATGGTTCATATAAAGTTTAAATAATTGGTAGGAGCAATTGTCAGTAACCGTTCGTTTTATTGAAGTATTCCTTCTAAATACCAGAGAAAAGGTTATGTACTAGTGTGATGATACCATTGTCCATTTAAACTATTTTCAGTGTCTATACATAATGGCAAAATGCATAATAACGATTGTGACCTCAAAGTTGAGGCTTCCAAAGCAACGAACACCATGTTAGAAGGCCTTGCTGGAAAATATGAAGAAAACTGTGATTGTGATGTATGCCTTATTATTTATTGGTCTATGTTGGCTGTTATAATGCTAAATTATATTCGCTATCTAATATGATCTCTGTTCCCGGTTGCAGTTCAAATTAGCTGCAATTCATTCTAGTCGATTCACATTATAGGATCTACTCTTTTGTATGTTTTGTTAATTTGTTATCGTCCTGAATATACATGAATCATTTTCTTATATACATTAATCAATCAATCAAAACTAAAAATGTCTAAAATTAAAGATATTTGGAATTTTGAACAACATTGATTAAACATTTTATTTTGTCGTTATCTTATAACTTATATCACAGTATTTCAAATTCGTTAAAAAAAAGCAATAAGAATATCATACCTTTATTATAGGATTTAACGCCTTTTTAAAGGAATTTATTGGTGTATAAACTAGACTAATTCACTCACAAACAAATAAAAGTCCTTTCTTTTATATGTTTGTGAGTGACTTCGTCCAGTTTATACACCATTAAATTCCTTTCAAAAGGCGTTGAATCCTTATTCTTCTTTAAAATTGGAGATAGGGAATATATTTTTCAACTGTTGTTACCTCTATCACACGTTAATTTTATACTTATGTCATTAAATAGGCCAGGCGCATGAATATATTTGTTAGTTAACTCAATGAAATTTGCTATCTGATCAAAAGTAAACTGCAAAAAATCTATTTATTATTCAAACGAATGTTTTTGCGTATTATTTTATTGAACGATTAACGTTCAGTGAAAATAAATTTGGTAACGTCGGTATTATTGTCACCGTCATCTTGTTTACATTGGTTACAAAAAGAAGTTCGGTCAACGTCGTCTATCGAAAAATAACCATCGTCAAGATCAACTACCGGAAGTTCTCTTGACCAATTATATCAACGTATTTCCTAATATGCAAATCATATAATAATTATATTATATTAACCTGTAACAAAAATCAGAGTTTAAATTTATTCGAGTTGAAACATTTAATTTATCAAAACAGTAACAAGGATGAGGAGAATTTTTTGAACGTCATTGAAGCGTCAACTTAATTTGATTTGCTAAGTCCATTAGAACACACAAAAAATAGTAAAGTATATTGTAAAACAGACGTAAGTCGCAAGGCATACACATTGCAAATCATAAGCTTTACAGTCGTTATTGTAAACGTTTTGCAGACTAAAATTTCACGTTAATTTCATTATAAATTTATTGCTGTCTATATGACAAGGCATAAGGTCAGGGATAAATGATTATCATTGAAGCAACTAAATACTTATGATATATAATCAAATATGAGATACATATTTCAGACAAAAACGAAAACATCATAGACGTTTAGAGAGTCAATTTTTGACGAGTCTTGTGTAGACGAAACGCGCGTCTCTTGCAAATATAAAAACATAATGCTTGTATCTATGATGAGCTTAATTTGAAAGCAAGCTGTTTGTTTTTAATTTTTAGATTCCAACTTATTTTGATGGGCCAATAATGTTTCGTTCCAAGAAGCAATGTGGAACCTCATATTGTGATAATCGTGATGTCATATGTGCTAGAGATGATAATGATCAGTGCAATTGGTCAAATTGCTAAAAAATGACTCGAAAGATTTTTGTGTTTGTAATACATTAATTATATTATTCTTCTATCAATAAACAAACACCACTATTATTGTTAATAAATCTAATGATATAATTCGAAAACAGATACTTGAAAACGTTTCCTTATTTTCTATGAGCATTCATACATAAAGTTTTTCGTATTTCTTTTAAATTGTTAAGACCACAGATTGTATTGGAACCGATTCTGTTTAGCTCATCGTGACCTAAAGTCCTCATGTGAGCGCATGCGTCCATCGTTCGTCGTCCGTCTTTGTCGTTTGTCGTCATCGACGTAAACTTTTTCAACAATCTTATCCTTTGAATCTACTAGACCAAATACCTTTCAAATTTAAACGAATGTTTCTTGGGGTATCTAGTTTATAAATTGTATCCAAAGGTTTGATCCATCAACAAACATGGCTGCCATGGCTAAAAATAGAACACAGGGGTCAAATGCAGTTTTTGATTCACATCTCAAAAACTAAAGCATTTAGAGTAAATCGAAATTGGGTAAAAATATTCAACAGGTCAAGATCTATCAGCCATGAATTTTTCAGACGAACCAAAAAAAATCCATTTGGGTTGCTGCCACTCAATTGGTTATTTGAAGGACATTTTGTAGTTTTTTGGTTATTATCACGAATATTATTAAAGATAGAGTATGTAGAGTTAAAAACTATTAACAGCAATAATGAATAGCAAAGTATGATCTACAAAAAAGTTTCATATGACCAAAATTGTCAATTGTTTCCTTACGGAGTTATTGTCCTTTAAAGACAATTTTACACAATTTGTTCATCTTGTTTCCTTACAAATCTTAGAAATGTTCTTCTCTTAAACAACTGGGCCTAATACTTTGACAGAATGTTCCTTAGTGTGTATCTAGTTAACAAATTGGGTTCAAAGTTTTGATCCCTCAAAACATGGCTGTCATGGCTAAGAATAGAACATCGCTATCAAATGCAGTTGTTGGCTTATATCTAAAAAATACAGGTTGCAGCAAAACGTTCAGTACAGTAAGATTTACAAAAAGTTTATATGACCAAAAATTTTCAAATGACCACTTTATTGCGCTTTAAAGATTATTTTTCACACTTTATTAATCTAGTTTGCTTGCCTTACTTTAAAATATCGTCTGCTTTGAAACTGCTGAATCTTTTTGAGCCACACTGGGGCTGGATGAGTTTTGAGAGTATCTATTATAAATTTTGTATTTTATATCCATGCAGGTCAATAAACATAGCCACTACAGCTACTAAAGAATATATGGGTAAAATGCATTCGTTTTATGCTTTTGAAGAAAATATGACAGATTCAAAGAACATTTGAATAGAATTTTTAAGCCACTGATTAATAAATATTGAAAAGCAAAAATCATTGGTGAGCGATTCAGGTTCTTAAGAACTTCTTGTTTATTATTCATTCAGACGTATGATCTTTAACTTTGTACTTCTTTGGATTTGTAACTATTTTAATCTGTGCTACTGGCGTATTAAATTATAAGCCTGGTACCTTTGCAAACTATCATAGATAAACATACACATAGTTCAACGAAACCGCAGTAAACAATTGACTTCTTCTTGTAGTACCTACATTTCAACGGATATTTTTGCCCTTTTTATGCCCCATTTATGGGCATTATGTTTTCTGGTCTGTGCGTCCTTTCGTCCGTCCCTCCGTTCGTCCGTCCCGCTTCAGGTTAAATTTTTTGGTCGAGGTAGTTTTTGATGAAGTTATAGTCGAATCAACTTGAAACTTGATAAACATGTTCCTTATGATATGATCTTTTGAATTTTAATGCCAAATTAGAGATTTTATCCCATTTTCACGGTCCACTGAACATATAAAATGATAGTGCGGATGGAACATCCGTGTACTTGGGACCTATCTTGTTTGTGATTTTTTTTCGAAATCAGACATAGAAGAAAACAGAAAATGATAACCAGAAGTATCGCCACCAAAATATGAGCCATAAGTTATTGCACTTTTTTTGTCAGTTGACTCCTTTAAAGAAATATTGCACCTTCCATGTTGTCTTTTTCCTTCATTGCCATGGTTTTATCAGTTTATTATCGACTTCTGAGTTTTATAGTGAATTTGGTATTTTTCGCTCTTTTTAATCGAACTTGAATATAAAACAAGTATTACTCATACTTGTCATTGAGACAACTACTAGTTTGAACAGGCAGAAACAAATTTTGTATTTTGCTTTATTTTACTTTGAAATTTATACGGGCTCTGGTAATAAAAGGAACATTAGTACACCGCTGTTGAATGGTCATAAACCAATTAAACCTAAACAAGTCCAAGTTATAAACCAAAAATCGAGGAAAACACTCTAACTACAACAGGAAAACAACGGAACAATGGTTCAACTGATAATAGCTTTTAATCCAAGAGTTATAAGCTAGCACTATGTTTTTGTCAGATTTCAGACGCTTTCGTGAGTTGATTGACCGTTGTGAAATACATCTATCTATTTCACAGATCTCAAGGGATACGTTTCCTGTCCTCTTTTCCTCGAATAAACAACTATCGATTTGACTTACCACAGGGTGTTAACATCAAATGGAGAATGGAAATGGAGAATGTTTCAAAGAGACAACAACTAGACCATAGAGCAGACAACAGCCGAATGCCACCAATGGGTCTTTTATGCAGCGTGAAACTCCCGCACCGGGATGCGTCCTTCAGCTGGCACCTTTACAAATATGTATACTAGTTCAGTGATAATGGACGTCATAGTAAACTCCGAATTATTCATAAAAAACTAAAATAAAAAATCATACACGATTTTATTAGAAAGGTGCAATTAAAGACTGTCGTCAAGAATAAGAATCAGCACACAATAAATTAAATTATGTAAAAAATGACAAAAATGTTCGGCTAACAGAAACACAAGAAACACAAATGGTGCCAAACATGGAACAGGATATGCTCATTATTCCGTAGCACCTGGTATTGCGGTCATAAAACTTTCGAGCACGATTTTCGTACTCAGACTCGAAAATCAACCAATCAAAATACTGGATTTGGTGTTTCGAGCACTAATTTTGTACTCCAAGTTCTGAGTAAAGTTTTATGACCGAGGACCCTGATATCATCCATGATTTTGTTTCTGAGTCTTTTGTTTCATATGTTGTGTTAACATTTGATTGTTTGTTGTCATGTGTTATCAATTTATCTAGTTTGACTGTGCATTTTGCTTCTCTTTAACAATCTCATTTAGGACCATTTAACGAATGGCTTTTTAATGCTGACATATTTTGTCACTGTGTGTTATTACAGTTAAGAAAAAAATAACAATTGTCAAGATTACTGTTCTAAGGGTAGTTACTCTAATAAGTAGATAACTGTATTGTATGTTAAGCTCCGACGGCATCAGTTGGTGATTTGATGGTCGCAAATTAAGTAAACGTGTATTTGCGACTATCAAATCACCCATTTATGCCGTCGGAGCTTAAAATACAATATTTTGTTATCTCCATTCTGAAACTGACAGAAATCGATGTCAAATCATACATCAAAAATCTGCCATATGTCGTCTGCGCTTGCGCGTACGTTTTCATAGCATCAATTGCTTAAGAATAAATAATGTATTGGCGCTGGACATGGTGACATATTCCTAGAGTTTTATTTTATTTCCGTCTACAAAAGTATATCTTTAAATGGAGGATAATACACAATTTGTAGCAACAGCAGCAGATAATTAAACTGCAGAAATAAAATAGAGAAACGGTTCAACACTACCAATACAAATCATAACCAAATTTTTTTTAATTTATTTTTTTATCTCAGTTGCAATAAGTCCAAAACGGCTAAACAAATGAACGGTTAATAAACATCGACGTGATTCATATTTTTTGCATGGTAAGTTATGCAAAAACTGCTTTCACTTTAGCAATATCATTCCAAAAAAACTGCAATTCTGTAATTCAATTTCTTTTCAACAAAAAGCCGGCAATTGATAAATTGATGTTTTTGTTTACACACAATTGACCAGGTGAATTAAACTATATCTGTAATAATCAAAGTTCACTTTATGTATATATAAAAAGAAGATGTGGTATGCTTGCCAATGAGACAATTCCCCACAAGAGACCAACTGACACAGAAATTAACAACTATGGGTCACCGTATGGCGTTCAACAATGAGCAAAGCCCATACCGCATATTCAGCTATAAAAGGCCCCAAAATGACAGATGTAAAGCAATGAAAACGAAAAATTAACGGCCTAATCTTTGTTAAAAAAATGAACGAAAAACTAATATAGACAAATTTACTAAATAGTACTCAATCGATTGTCAACTGTATAACTCTCATTTAAAAGTGCATAAGTAGTAATTAAAAACCCATTGTTCAGAGAACAATTGAAGGTCTTTCCACCAGTACAGATCTATTTTTAAAATATGAAACATCAGTTTAAAGTGTCAGTTCCTATGGCTTTATGATGTATAAATATGAATTTAAAGCAAAGGTCAAAATCTATAACGTCCTAGTAAGCTATGACCTTGGTCTTAATTTCAATGTCACAAAACAAGCACCCCAAATCAAAAGACCCGAGGTCTTTAATATGTATGGTTAATGAGTTATATAAAACCCTTTTACGCATACCGTATGGGCGAGAATTCCCATACTGTCTACAAAGTCACGTACCCTTTCAACCAAAATTTATAAGTTAAGACATAGAGTTACTAACAATTTAGTAAAATTAATTTGTCGATATGAAATAGTGAAAATATGCCATAATCAAAATTTAGAACATGACCTTAACCTTTGACTTCGACCTGATTTTCATTTTTTGGATGAATAACTCTCATATGGATTCTTCGGATAGCTTTGGTCTAAAAGTCATCCCAATCCTGAAGATATAACGAGCAATTTGGTAAAATAAATTTGTCGTTATCTTTTACGGTTGCGAAGGAGTAGTGGCCACACAAAACAATGCTTGGGGAGATAACTCTTACAACGTTAAGTGCTTGGTTAAGCAGTGCTAGTTTCAGAATCGTATAAACTTTCTGATATCTTATTTCAAGTATCTAAGCGACATCTTATAAAACAACAACACTATACAAGAAAAAATTAAACGGAAGAAAAAAAAATCCAAAGGTCTTTCCACAGAAAAACGGAAAGACCTAATTCAAATTCAATTTTTTTTTCTATAATTATTAAAACAAATGATTCGGTAGCTTCATCGATGTAACGCAGAAGTCCAAGGTATGTCTTGACGCAACAAACTTTATTAGGTCGATCATTATGTCAGAAGGTCACTGATAAGGACATGACGGAATGTAGGCGATATTTATAGACGATGACATGACCGCTTCAAGAATCAAAGATAAAAATATAAGTCACATTTACCAGGCTAATAATTGGAAGGATGTGACCATTTCACAGCATATGGTGCAGCTGTTTCCAATTTCTAATCTTCTTTTGTATTCGTAGTGGTTTACTTAATTGGCCTATTTGTTCGAAGATGCAAACGTTAATGTTATGCTTTTCACACATCAGGTATTAAAGGTTCTTGCTATTTGTAATAAATCCTTTACATATATTTTTTGTCCATTTTCTTCTTATGAATTCCCTATTCGATAAAAATAAATATACTCAGTTATCGGTAACCGTGCGGCATTTACATTGATCAACATCTATACCGTGTAGTCGGATATACAAGACCTCTTCATCAAAATTGTCAAATAATACAATTGAGAAAAATAACGGCTCAATTGCAAACACAACTGTTTCCGAATAACAAATATGACAGACATAAACCTACAAAAATCACTAAACTGTAGAATTCGCGACTGAGAGAGTACTCAATAGATCATTTATTGGGACAGCAAACAACCAGTGTTTAAAAATCAGTTGAAATTGGCTTTACTTAAAATGCTAGCATAAGATTACTAACATTTATTGAAAGCTAGGCCAAGGCCAAATACAACTTATTAATTGTCCCTCGTATGATAAACAAACCTAATAATACAGGCAACAGTAGTATACCGCTGTTCAAAACTCGTAAATATATGGACAAAAAACTAAATTGGGGTAACAAACTAAAACTGAGGGAAACGCATTAAATATAAGAGGAGAACAACGACACAACATTAAAATGAAACATACACAGAAACGGACTAAGCATTACACAAAATCTGATGAGAATAACAAATATAACATCAAAACCAATACATGAATTTGGGATAGAAAAATACCGTGACACGTCTTATAGTAATGTGAATTCACACTCAAATATAAGAGAAAACAAACGACACATCGGAAACACAACGTTAAAATGTTGCACACACAGAAACGAACTATAATATAACAATGGCCATTTTCCTGACCTGGTACATGACATTTTTAAAGATAATGCCACCTTCTTTCCCAATCCAAATATTGACTCATTCGTGGTGATCGAGTGTTAAGACTGCAACCATAAACCATGGAAGCCATATTTGGGAAGGGGGCCAAAAACGCCTCTTATCATACCTTGTCCTTTAAAACAAAAATGAAATTATACATTTTGAATGGTCTTGAACAGAAGAGCTGCAGTACATACACATTACACTTTAAATGATTGTCTGATACTAAATGCACTTTTAAAAGCTATAAAAGTATTTCAATCCTGTATTAATTTTCAAATGTCATACAATACTTATATACAAAAATTGGACAATCATTGCAAAGTATGGTGTTCCCAGCTTATTACCGACATTTGAGGTCTGATGATTATAACAAATGATCACTATCAGCAATTAATTTCCATGTGTCTCTGGAGTAAAACGCAATATTTGTCCGTCCGTCCGTTTTTAATTCCATCCGTCATTATACTCAACCATGGATGATGTACCTAGTTTGTGTCATGCAATACATATTTGTCATCATTATTCAAACTGTGCTCACTGATTGTCGACACGTTATTTCTATTCAATTTGGTCTATCCATTTTTCTGTTGAAAAACCTAATGATTTTGTTATGATTATTAGAATAATTTCTTTTCCTCCGCCAAACCATTTGCTTGCGGTATAATTTGTATCACATAATGTCGATTAAATATTTTTCGTTTAATATCGAACAGTTTTTGCAATTTCAAACTCAACGTTTCTAGTCAAATAAAGGCAACAGTAGTATACCGCTGTTCAAAACTCATAAATCCATGGACAAAAAACAAAATCGGGGTAACAAACTAAAACCGAGGGAAACACATTAAATATAAGAGGAGAACAACGACACAACACTAAAATATAGCACACACACACATAAACGGACCAAGCATCAGACAAAATCCCACGAGAATAACAAATATAATATCAAAACAAAATACATGAATTTGGGATAGACAAGTACCGTGACACGTCTTATCGCAATGTGAATTTACACTAAAAAATAAGAGTAAACAAACGACGCAACGTTAAAATGTAACACACACAGAAACGAACATTAATATAACAATGGCCATATTCCTGACTTGGTACAGGACATTTTTAAAGGAAAAAATGGTGGGTTGAACCTGGTTTTGTGGCATGCTTAACCTCGCACTTTTATGGCAATGTTAAATATAACATTTAAATGACAACATAATAGTACAGGACTACAATACAATTAAATAGGAGAACGTATTAGACAAAGAAACACATGATTAATAGATAACAAAAAAGCATCAGGTTTTGAATTCAATACGCCAAAAATGCGCCTCGTCCACACAAGACTCACCAGTGACTCCCAGACATAAAAGATCAAAAGTGAAAAAAAGTACAAAATTGTACAGCACTGAAGATCAAAAGTTGAAAAAGGTTGTGTCAAATACGGCTATGTTTTTATCCTTATTATTTAGAACAATTAATGCTATTGCAAACAGTAAATTTTATTAAATGAATATAAAAGATATACATAATGAAACTGAAGTATTAACTAATTACATAAAACAAAAACCAAAACCCGAATACATAATGCAAAGACCAACACAGAATAGACACACCCGACTCAGTCCAGGCCTCAACGCAATAAATCATAAAAATGACGTCACATACGATGTTGAAAAGGCACAAAAGACTTTTCATTACAGTATTGTTTTTTTCTTGTATCTCCGCCATAACCCTTCAACAAGAACAACAATTTTTCCCCACATATTAGCATATTAATCTATTGCATTAAAAAATCATAATATGTAATAAAATTTGTAGATTTAGCTAACAAAGTCCTTATATTTGTATAAAGTAACATTCGTTTATAGTGGAAATGTTTTTTAACGTTAAATAAGCTACAATTGAACATTGCTTGCTAATCCCTCTCTGTGATTACCATTAAATAACTCTGGTTCATTTCCCAATCAATCTATCATCAAGGGAAGATAAATAATTCGTTTTTCATTCATAGTCTTTTTTCAAAAATGATGAACGGTTCTTTATATTGGTATGCAATCATTTTAAACGTTTCAAATTCATGAAATTATATTCGTACATCAATGTTTTTGATACACCAATCACAAAAAAACTAAAATATATTGAATTGATACATTTTGTAATTATTCAAAATTATATCAGAAACCTAAACTTTAATTATAAAATAATGAACCTGTTAAAGGAAGACAAAACTCCCATAACTTTTTCGAATTCGCACATAATACAACGGAATGTCACTCTTGCTACAGGAGTTTGAAATCCTATCAATACAATGCAATAAGGGGGTAAAAATATACCAAAGTCGACTATCACAGTAGAGCTTCTCAGAAGCGACAGGAATGCAACGCATTTTCCTACTTTTTTTAAAAGGAACGTTTTGGGTCGGAGTAAATGCTATCCGTCAATTACAAAACATATTTTTACTTCAAATTAACATTTAAACTTCTTTGCAGGTCACTAATTATTCATTTACAGCTTATTTTTACGTCCAGATAGGACTCCAGGTTTTATGTAACTCCATGACAGGAAGTCCTAATGAATGAGGCTCGCACTGAATATATGCAAATCTGGTCAATTCATTCAGTCAGACTCGTCCCTATCCAGCTCGTCCCAGATTAGGTTAATTCGTACCTAGTCAATGGTCCAATCGTTCCAACTGATTATTAATCAGACCTAACAATTTGTTACAACCTTTTTTTAAGCATATGTCCATATATATCATTTTGTTTTGTAACTCAACCTACATGTGTATGATTACACAAGAAAATCGGAATTTCCCTGTCCATTTTTTCTGTATATTTTTTCATATAAAAGGTTATTTTTCAACAATAACTTTAAAGGCATTCATGGTTTGTTTTTAATAAACAATGTGCTGATTTTGCTTATTCAGAAATACATTTTTGGGGTTGTCAGTTTTTTTTTTTCTTTTTGGTCAATCTATATCATAATTCAGGATAATCTGTCTTATGCAGTATTAAGTTTGATGTCAGTTTATAATTTTATTTGATATGCATGGCATTAACACCTTTGTTTATAACAAAATACAACAGTAACAGATCATAACAGTTCACAGATAATTGTTCAATATAGTCATGCATCAGTATTTCGTTTTACTGCTCAATGCATGGCACAAAGGTAAATGTGTTTTGGTCTTTTTTTACTTATACTGTATGTAATAGGTCTACTATAGTTGGTGTATGAAATGATTGTAAGGTGTACATGTCTAGCTGGCAGATGTCATCCGACCTTGACCTCATTTTCATGGTTTAGTGGTCAAATTAAGTTAAGTGTTTGAGTTTTGGTCTTTTTTTCTAATACTATATGCAATAGGTCAACTAAATTTGGTGTATGGAAATATTTTATGATCTATATGTTAATCGCGCAGGTTTTATTTGATCTTGACCTCAATTTCACGGTTCATTGCTCAGAGTTAAGTTTTTGTGTTTTGGTCTGTTTTTCTTAAACTATACACATGGAAAAAAGTATTGCAACACCTTAATTTTTTAAAATTTGAAAATTCAGCCTCTTATTTTGGATGGAATATGATAAAATATTTGTTAAATGATATTGAAACGTAGTTAATGATAACATTGGCATTAAAACGAACAAAAAAATGCATGAAAAAAAAATGTTTTATCTAACCAAATTTTTATAACAAAATGAAGTGTTTTTTGTAATCACATAAGCAACACGACGGGTGCCACATGTGGAACAGGATCTGCTTACCCTCCCGGAGCACCTGAGATCACCCCTAGTTTTTTGGTGGGGTTCGTGTTGTTTATTCTTTAGTTTTCTATGTTGTGTCATGTGTGCTATTGTTTTTCTGTTTGTCTTTTTCATTTTTAGCCATGGCGTTGTCAGTTTGTTTTAGATTTTTGAGTTTGACTGTCCCTTTGGTACCTTTTGTCCCTCTTTTACAATGTCACACATTTCAAAATTAATCTTTAGATGAGTGTTCACATCATGGTTGGTCGTTATACGCCAAAGAATTAGTACTTTTTGCGCAGTCTCCACTCAAACGGATAACTGCATCTTAACGTCTTCTGATTACTGCCATAAGTCGACTAATTTGTTGTTAAGGTAGCAGCAACCATTCCTGGCGAAGGGTATTGATTATTTCATGACGTGTTTGAACTGGGGTGTCCTTTCGTGCACTTTACGCCCAATAGTGTCCCATATATGCTCGATATGGTTCAAATTCGGGCTACGATCGGGCCAAGGAAGATAAACCGAATTCCATTGGAACAATAGATCTTCCTCCACGATGCTAATTTCCAACTTTGGCGAGCTCTGCACTATATCGGATACGGGCAACTGTGTGTCTGTGCGTAGGCAAAGGTCCCCGAAATGGTATTATCGCACGATAGCGATGAGCCGATCTCGAACAGTTCTTGTTTAAAGGCTCCTGTATGATCATCACTCTCTTTTTTGTATTGTATTGTTTGCAATGGGTTTCCTTCTGATCAACCTTCATTATGCTTGATTTTTCCTAGCAGATGTTATAGGGGGTCTTCTTGATCTCGGTAGGTCTTTAACATCGTTTGTTGCCTGATTTTTATTCTCAAAACGACTTAAAGTGGAATGGTGATGACCAACAATACGTGCAATTGTCACAGCGACATACCTGCTTCTCTCATGCTGATTATCTGCCATCGTGCTGCAGTTATGAGTTGTGGATGACCAATTAAAAGTTGCCAATCACATAACTTTATAAACTTGGTTATTTAAAGTTTTGAAAACAATGAGGATAAAAACATCTGTTTTATTGCTTACTTGTACAGTAGCTGCATGTGCAGATAAGAAATTATCGAGTCGATATTTATTGATTAAACTCAGGTGATATTTAAATAATGTTTAACTAGTTCTATTTCAACAAATTATATCACAAAAAATAAAGAGTGTTTTTTTAATTTGAATTTCAATTTGGTGTTGCAATACTTTTTTCCATGAGTATATAAGCAATAGGTCGACTACATTGTATATTAGTTGTATGGAAGAATTGTTAGCTGTACATGCCTGCCTTGCATGGTTCAGCTGACCTTGACCTCATTTTCATAGTTCATTGGTCAATGTTTAGTTTTCTTGGTTAATGTTAAGTTTATGTGACAGTTGTAATAAAGCTTTATATTTAGGACTATCAACATGGTATCAATGACTAGTGAAGAAGGCAAGACATTTGAGCGTGTGCACTCTTGTTAAAATGTATTGAAGGTTCCTAGACGGGCCCATCTTTATTTTGCAATTACAGATTTAAGAGATAAAGTCAAAGCAAGCTTTCAAAAGATATTTAAAATTGTTAATATGCAAGCATAAACAAGCATTTGTGCCTGTCATTATATAGAAAAAAGGTATTCTTGGCTTTAAAAATGACCTTTTTTTAGTTTATAACCGTAATTAAATAAATGAAAATGTCCTATATTGTCAATAAATCACCAAACCTTACGTTGATAAAACAATTAACCTTTTTTTTAAAATGAATGCACATTTTTGTTCGGCAAGCGTTCTATCAAAATCTTTCTAGTATTAAATTCGAAATTATTAGGTCCTTTATAAAAAAAAAAGGTCTTTAGAACATAGTGAAGGGGAATCTTTTCAACTTCATTTCATGGTACTTTTGTTGTCTCAGTTAATAATATTTTTCGTGGTGAACCCTGGAGTTTTTATATGGGACGGATTATGGTATACTATTGTCCGTCCGACCGACCGTTCGTCGTCCGCATGTCGGATAATAACCCCAAAAAGCTGTAACCTCAAGTTATGGGTTTTATTAAACAAACTAGAAGCTCTAAATATTCTGTGTCGCTCACCCGGGTCTATGTGCTGTAGTGCATATAAAACAAAGGACACTCTTCAACATTAAAGAAAAAAAATAGAATTTATTACAAAAGTCTCTGTTTCGGTGATGGTGAAGTGTTTGTGGATCTTACTTTACAAATTACATTCTTGCTGTTTAAAGTTATTTCTTTCTATAATGGACTTGGTCAAGTAGTGTCAGAGAAGAAGATTTTTTGTAAAATTTAATGGAAGACGACGACGACGGACGCCAAGTGAGAAAAATTCACTTGACCCTTTTGGTCCAGTTGAACTAAAAAGGGGTGATTTTAAAATATTTCTTAAAGTGCTTTGAGGAGTTTTCATGAAACTACGGTGACTGGTTTCTATAGATTAAGGTAACCTCCCTTTAGTTTTTCATGCATTTTTGTATATGACATTGAGAAATTATTTATAGATTTCACAACAAGTGATAATGGATATCGCTTGATATCAACTCGAGTTATTCAATTTCAATATAACAATAAACAAGCCTTCGCCGAGTTTTTATTACTCATTGAATTAAATAACGAGCTTTCGTTTCACGGGACTTGGTATTTTATTCCTCTTTTAATTTGGGCGTTTACGTGTCAAACCATTCATAAAAGTGGGGGGTGTTTCCAACTACATGTCCCCATTCAAATGCATTGATTGGCCAACACAAGGGGGTCCAATTGCGCCCCCCGCTGGATCCTCCCTGCATGTCAACTGTCATTCTGTGCTGTTTTAGTTCTAGTTCGCTGTTGTTTTTTTTGTCTTGATCTATCACTATAGATCTTCAGTTTCCCCCTTTCGCATATCAGGGGAGTGAGGTTTCACTACTATGAACTACATAAATAAATATATGAGTTGGATAACACTACCCGCCCTCTTCGGTCGCAACATTTGCTACCCCTTGTATCACTCATATGAGTTTTATTTAAATGAATTTAGTCGCGGAATTAGCAAATAAAGTAGCGTCAGTCAAAATGAAAAAACAAAGAGACAAGTACAAACCAAGGTCCTAAAATAAGATGAGAAATAGGACGAACTATCTGCTCCAGAAAAGATGAGCAATTCAAGCTTCTACCAAGACACCACCCGTGCAATTTTATGAATATCATGTTTGGGAATGTGAATTCACGAAATACAGAGACAGTACACACCAATTCCAATAAAGATCAACCAGACATAGTCTGAGATATGCGGACACTTAATATGTTTGTACTGGTTTTATATCCTGAGCTCATTTCAAAATTTAGAATAACATGCCTATTTTATAATGGTTGGGGGAGAAGTAGGACTGATGAATTACAACAAAATTATTGAAGAAAAACAAATATGACAGACAACCATAAAACTACCATGCATGCAGCTACACTGACTTGGGTCATTGGGGGGGGGGGGGGGAGGGGGTAAAAATTAGTTGAAAAGGGTTGAACTCATCAGATCGATGAACACTGACAACTTTATTTATCATTTAAAGATTGCTTTCAAGAATAACAATATTTAGATATCATTGATTTTAAGAAAGGCAATTCATACGTATTCAAGTATCAGTGCTCACCCATTAGATTAGGGATTGAAAATGCCAGTTACTAAAAAAATCGTATTGCAAGATCTTAGCGCCACTGTTTATATTGTACAGCTAACATATATATTTTTTTCTTCTTTAAAAAAAAAAAGCTGATACAGTTGAGGATGAACGCCATTTTTTAATCGTATACGTTTCTTTATTCTACATAGGCTAGAGTTACCGGTATATAGGGGGAGGGTTAAGATCTCACATGTTTAATCCCACCGCATTTTTGCGCCTGTCCTAAAAGTCCGGAACCTCTGGGCTTTGTTTGTCTTGATTTTTTTTTTTATTGAAGTTCATTTACAGAGACAGATATAGGGGGCCCAGGGGGACGTGCCTTCCATTTTGTGAGGGAAATTTGGTTCTTTTTACAGGGAATCACTGAAGCATGACTGGAGCGGATCCTTCTTATGCTATCAGTGGTCACCCTCTTATAAAAATTTCTTGATCCGCCACTGATTTATATGTTGGAGTTTAGAGTGACGTCCATTTTCACTGAACTAGTACACACTTTTATTTTGGAGCCAGCTGAGGACAACCTTCTGGATACGGGATTTTCTCGGTGCGTTGAATACACATTGGTGGACTTCGGCTGTTGTTTGCTCTTTTACATATTCCCCATTTACATTCTAAATTTTACAGACTTTTTCTATAAGATTGAAATGAATAACTTCAGCAATTTGTCCACGTTTTATTTTTTTCTGAATTCTAAATTTATCCATAAAAAGCAAATTCCCTATTTCCATTCTCAATTTTATGTAAGGTGAAAATACATGTGCGATTCATCATATCTCTTTTGGCATAAAAATAAGAATACATATAAAACCTTGAAATCTTGTTTTAAGAGTTAACAGACATATTTTATTAGACTTTATGAACCAATGATATAACCAAAACGATTGATTATCATTGCAGCATCTTTTGATATTATATTGTTTTTCTAGAAGCATAAATCAAAGGTTACTGAAATCTCTTTCATATTTTTTTCAATATTTAATTTCTGTGCATATTTATTTGTATTTTAAAGATATCTATGTTTCCCTTTAATAACAATTTAATTCATATCCCCCATTTCTACAAATACTTTTAACATATTAATGAGTCCTTCATTGATAACGAGTCTAAATTTCCCGCGTTTTTTAAACCTTTTATTCAGATGAGTTATTTCCCTTGGCTAATAGAACAATCTAAATTAATAAAAGGACCGGGATTTTGAATAGTTTGCCATCATAATAATTTAGGATTAATTACTAGCAAGTGCCTAATAAATCTGTATAATTTATTTCGACTGTTTGTTTAATTAATAAGAATACCTCATTTGCATATATTCAGTGCGATCCTCATTCTATTAGGACTTCCTGTCATGGAGTTACAGAAAATCTGGAGTCCTGTCTGGACGTCAAAATAAGCTGTAAATGAATAATTAGTGACCTGCAAAGAAGTTTGAATGGTAAATTGAAGTAAAAATATGTTTTGTAATATTCCGACCCAAAACGTCTCTTTAAAAAAAAGTAGGAAAATGCGTTGCATTCCTGTCGCTTCTCTCTTCGAGAGAAGCTCTACTGTGATAGTCGACTTTGGTATATTTTTACCCCCTTATTGATAGGATTTCAAACTCATGTGCTCTTGCATACAAATGGCACATCAATATAATTAATTAACTGTGCAATCGTGCTCCACCTTCAATGATGATTTTAAATTATAAATATAACCAAAAGTTGTTAATCTATAGATAGTGAAGACTAATGAAAGCTAACCCACTCTAAAAATATTTCTTTGCAATTTTTTAAAACTTCCTCAGAAAATGCTCGAGCCGCTTGACTTTCATAACTCATAATTAACGTGTTTACACAATATTTGAATAAAGTAGTTAAAGATTATTCGCTTCTCAAAGTGTAAGACGCAATACAAATCGTATGCTTGCACCATGATAGGCATCTTACCGAAATACAGATTTAATTAAGTCCTGAACATTTCGACATTTCTTCGTTTATTTTTTTTTTTATCAAAACTGGTTTTAAACAAATCACAAGTACGTGTTAAGATCCGACTAAATACCTATTTCCCGATATGGTCAGGTACATATATTCTTAACATCCTTGGCTGATTTGGATCGAAGCGATCCGGTGAAATATTATAGGAGTTATCTACCTTCACCGAATGAATTTGTTATAATGATGTTTGTTACACTTAACCAGTAAGCCGCATAAACCTTAAATCTTTTTTTCAGGTCCTCTCATCATTATTTACAAAATTAGGTCAAGGTCAGATGTCAATGTCGTGTTTTCAATTTTGACTTCTGCATGTTTTTGCTTTTTTGTCTGACATTTTAAAAGTTATACATGTATATATAATCAGTGCATTTTTTTTTTTTTGCATTATTTTGAGAAATATATTATGTAATTTGTCTGGAACAATCCAAGTATATATTTTAGGAGTTTTTGCTCCTATAATGTTTTATTTTCAAAACATTTGATTTTACTTTATATTGGAATTTGGTACATCATAAATCCATAAGGTCTTTTGAAAAACCTTAAATGACATATGGCCTTAAACTATGACAACCGGAAGTGACCATGTGAGAATTGAAAATTTTCATTTTGCACTTATTTCATGGGATGTTCATAGAAACCATACAATTTTAAGATGGGCATACGTAAACCTATCATTTGAGACCGGAAGTGACATTCAGTAAGCCAGTTGTAGCTACATTCATCAGTTTATTGATATTCAAACAATATATTTTGGAATGAGTGTGAATAAAGCTATCATATTAGACCGGAATATATATTTTCTAAATCGAAAGAAGGCAATGTTGCCCCCCCCTTTTTTTTAACAGGAAACAGTATGTATAAGATATATATATTTGGAATCAATGTTTATAAAACTAAGTTGGCAATTATATCCCTTATTTTAAATAATTTAAAATAAAACAATGTATCCATTTAACCGGTAAGACGAAACCTCGATTTCTACGTCAAAACTAACTGAGTAAATCAGAAGTAGTTTATTTTTTTTTTTTCGCAGTTTCGCCAATTCTGTCGAATTTATTATTTTAGGGGATAATCATACAATTCCGAAAAGGATTTGCCACATTAAATGAGGTAAAAACCTTATTTCCAACTTTAAGAAGATTATTTTTTTATTCTTTAATAACAGGGCTAGTAAATCTTTCCTTTTGAATTTTCCTCGGAGTTCAACAATTTTGTGATTTTACTTTGTATCAATATTGTATGTGTTCTGCTCGTCCAAAAGACAGTATTGTTCTAAACTGTGAAAAGTCCAATCATCATTTGTACAGTACGCACATAAAACTTTAAATAAAACAACAGCTAAAATATAATTTATAATGCTGTTCATTTGAAATATGAAAAAGGGGTGAATCAATGGTCCCAGGAAAGCAGCCCCCATTGGAGATTAGTTCTTTGAAATTGCATAGAATGGATAACTTGAAAATAATGCTTGACATTTGAAAGCATAAAATAAAAAGATTTATTTTAAAAGTATATCGAAAATTATGAAAAAAAATAAATTAAATTTACATGTAATTTCCTGTCATCTTTTTTATTATATACTATTGTGAACTGTTTTCATTTACACTTTTACAACGAATAATACCAAATATGTCAAGGCTTAGAAGCTTCTACGCATTAAATAATTACGACAAAAATATTTTATTTTAATTTTGAAATACTCCATCTGCGGATGACACTATTAGACTTTTCCCATAAATAATTTTCAATATATTTGCTTTAAAATAAAAGAGATGTGTGAACATGCAATTTCAAAAAATATATATCAAATGACTCACGCTAAAACAGTTCTTACTCATTGAACGACCTTCATCAATGAACAACACATATACGTCATAGGCTGCTATAAAATGTCTCTATAAAAAATAGATTTAAGGTGGTACCTAACACTACAGGGAGATAACTCTGTAAAGTCAGCTAAACGTTTTAATAACCTTATGTTGTAAAAGGAATATTAAGCTTCTCAATGATCAAAATTGGTGTTTGACAAATTGATATATAACCAGTGTAATTTTTCTGACAAAACGGTTGGTTCAAAATTTTAAATTTTTTTATATATTTTTGTTAAAGTAAATACTTTGACAAAATTTTATGAAAATTAAACGAGCCAAATTAATTTTAGTGAAAGTGTTTGGTACCACCTTAAATCAATTCAAACGATACAAAAATAAACGACTTGACTACTGACAAACAAACACTAACGATCATTCTCTTAACAGGTATATCGATGTCGTTGCTTGTGTCATCCAGCAGAATTTTAGGATTAGAATCTCTAACAAACTTGCTAAGTAGAGTAGGCCCATGTTGATTCGAATATACAAAATGTATAAACAATAGTATTGTTCTTCAACTTTGTATACACTTGTTGTTGAAATGTACAAGTTACTTATAGCTACTGAATAGTCTGAGGTTAAATCAATTCCGACTTGGCACTTCTCAAATCAAGGTTTACAGTGCATTGTGTAAACTTGATATTTCTAAGATCGAAGCTATAACTACTAAATTTCAACCTTGAACCGAGAAATGTCAAGTCCGAATTGGTAAATACAAATTATGGAGGTAATGCATTTTTTCCACTAAGACAACTATTCATCAACGACAAAATGAAAAATATTTTAACAACTAAACATCTAAAGGTCAGCATACGGCCTTCCCCAAAATGACAAATTCATATCGCATAACAATCCATCAAATTACTTAGCATGGCATATATATCAAGCCTTAGCTTGTATATGGGACACAATCACCTTTGTTTTTGTGAGGCTGAATAAAATTCAAGATTTTCGAATTATCTCACATATAAACTAGTGTAAATGCTTTCTACAGCATATGCATTGATGACAAATTTCTGAATAGAAATGCTATTGGGAATTTAACCTGCACTTGTATGTAAGCTACAGGAATAACCATGATGATCACATTCAACCATATAACCAACTACATTATCACTGTTACTTGATATAGGGAATTATGTAGCAGATGAATAATCGAAGTCATGACTCTTGGTCAATGGGAGCACCGGATACTTTTACTACCTCCATGACCTAGCTCCGGCTCATTTGTAATCATACCCCCATCGTTTTTTTTAATTATATATTATGTTTGGTTTTTTTTTTTTTGTATCACTAACGCTCGGAAGAAAGTCATTTAAAACAAAAGCATTGAAGAATTGAAATTCCGAAAAGTTTTGTTAATTATCTTTTTTCTTAAAATATTAAACAATAAATCAAGGTTTTAATTAAAATCCACTGCCTGTACCAAGGCCACGTCTATTGAAACACAATTGATGTTTACAAATTCGTACTGCACCTTATATACAGTAGTTTTCAATACATTGAACTGACAGGATAGCAAGATGTGTACGTATGACTCTGTAATATACAGAAACTCTTCCTTTTCTAAAAATATATATTATGCGGTTCAAAAGTACAAAAAGGATAACAATTACCATTAATTTTGTAAAGAACAGATAGTAAACAATAACATTTTGAAAATAAATTATAAATATATATCTAAACTGACATAAAAATGACACGGTTTTACAATCATTGCAATTTGCTTAATTGGTTTAAAGCGAAGAAGCGAAATGGAATCATAGTTATACTATAATCGAAACTGACAAGACGTGATTAAGAAATAGTTACATATCTCATTTATTTACTAATCATTTTCATTTGCCAAATGGATCATTACGCCTTAAGATGATTTAAGTCATAAATAATTGGCAATATCTAAAATTGCTCGAATACTTTATTTAACATCAAGTTAATATTGTTATTGGGTAAACATTGAGCGAGATATCATGAAGTTTGCTATATTTTTATATATAATCTTATCTACTTTTCAATACACTTTACAATGTGGATGTCCTGCAGCTTATACACAGCAGATAGTTTGTGATTCTGATATTGGTAAGTAGTTTTTTAATCTTAAAGATGTTTGCACTTCTTGTTTTTTAATTTTTGCCAGACATTCGGAATACTCTGATTTTATCTATGTAATGCCGTTCAATATCCCCGCTACTTGTATTTTCAATATTTTTTTCATATAGTTTAAAGGCCATATTTGAAAATCCTACAAAATCCTTTTTGATTTTATCCCTATTTTTAGAAAAAAAATTATGCCTATGTTAAAATGAAAAGTCTAGAGAGAATTATTTCCCGCCAAATTTTCAATGCCTCATACATCGAAACAAGAACGCAGACCCTATTTTCTTTTTTTTTGTCCCTTTGTTTATATACTATCAATTCCTAAACAGTCTTTTCAAAAGCTGATATTATCTTTAAAAATAGCTGTGAACATCAGTTTTCTTGTTTTACTTGCCAAAGTTTTCGTGTTGCATTACAGTGAATGGTTTCACAAATTGCACTATTGCAGTTTCAAAGTCATGTTGATATGAATAAAAAAATAAAAATATAATAAGAGAAAGTAAAAAAAAATATTACTATTTACACCACGTTTAAAAATATCATTGATACTGTATTGTTTTATGACAGGAAGTGGACAATCTTAGAGGTTCTCAAGAAAATATACCGAAATGTGCCAAAATAAACAGTTAATTTTGCTTTCACCTCTCATTCTTCTTTTCTGTTTGATTTATTTGAGGGTCCGGAGTAGAGAATACTGGCCAATACAAATAATAAATTGATTTTTTTTTTATCAAAAAAGTTATAGAGAATAGAGAATAATTGGGGGCAAAAGTATATATTACTACCGTGTAAAATGAACAAATTTGGTTATATGATACTGATTACATAAATGAACGATGTACAGAATAAATAAATATTTTTATTACAAAAAAGTAAAATAGGAAACAGCTGAGGATCACCTCCGGTGCAGGATTTTCTCGTTGCGTTGAAGACCCATTAGTGGCCTTCTGCAGTTGTCTGCTCGTTGGTTGGGTTGTTTTCTTTTTGACTAATTCCCCATTTCCATTCTCAATTTCAATGAGTAAAGTTAACTCATATTCATGAGATTTTATTAAGGAATATACGTTATTTGTTAAAGATAATGGAAAATGCCCTTAAGATTTGAAGAATACAGAAATTAAGGATCCCATCCAGATCCTCTTACATTTGTTATATCAACCACGATTAGTACATACGATGGTCATAAAAAAAGGTTTAACCCCGTCTTCCAATAATACAAGTAGTCGATACATTTAGCGCGTTTACTTATCGTTTTCTGTTTTCTTCTTTCGACTCTAGTGATCCTTTTTATACATCGTACAATAACATGCATTGTATATCAAGAAAATATAAGTTATTCATAGTTTTTATTATGGAAATATTTATGTTTACATCATCAACTTGCCAACTCGAAGAAGACCTAATAAGTTCATTTCTGATAAATATTATAATGTCGGAGATAAGTCTTGATTAAGTGGATAATAAAAATCTATTTATAATGGATTTAACGAAGAGCCAAACAGCAATAGAGAGAGAGAAGCGATACACGTGTGTGTCTATTATGGTGTTATTCAACTTTGTGCGTATAGCATTACAGTTTGGGGTGGGTGGGTTGGGGGGGGGGGGGGGGAGTAATGGGTACTTCGTTTCTATGTTATTTGATTTGTTATGCCATTTCATCAATTCTTTATACTTTTTGACCTCTATATTTTAACACATCATTATTCACTGTTCTTTATTTTGTTGTCCATTTTACTTTATTCTATATACTTTTTGTCGTTTACTCTCTATTCTGTAAACCACCATCCGTACCCTCATATATCTGACATTTAATTAATCTAAATTTGTTTTACATTGTTGGTTTTTTTTTGTTACGATTGTGTCGGTTATTGATCAAGAGATGATCTCGGCAACCCTCGGGTAAATCCGCTACTCTTATTAGATGAAGGTACGGAATTGGCCGAGTTGTGACGAATGTCAACAGGATAGAAGGAGAGTAGAGACCCGGTGATTGCCGATTGTCAACAGATGCTATACTTGTAATAAGTCCTAAAACCTACTCCACTAGGTATGGGACCCGATAAGAGAACTTGTAAAATAAAATTTAAAAAAAAACGCGTAAAAAGATGGTTTTTTCTATAAATTGTTAATGTATTAAGTATATATTCTGAGATTGTTTGGGCACAATGGTTCATCGAAATTGTTTATTATGATTAGTCATGCAAGGCGAATGATAAAACAGAAAATAAACAAGATGTTTAATTCAGAAGTTTAACAGAATGCTAAATGATAGACAGTAGAACATGATCTTACATAACCTTGCATGTTTTAAAATAAATCATATTACTTTAAACAATTTTAATTCAAATATATCAGTACATAGTATATAAGTCTGATACCTGAAATAAATAAATAGGATTTTGAAACAAGCAACATTGCTTTTATTAATCAGTCTTATAGCATATAATTAAATTTCTTATACGGTCATTATCATTATGACATGTTCTGAAATAGTTCGTTTGTAAAAAAAATAGTATAGCATAATGTGTGAAGAAAGAATTGCGAAGGTTTTATTAACGATCGAGCATATTCATCAATGATATAACCGTTTGGTTTCTATCATATATTTCTGTACTAAAATAAATAAAAGACTGATAAGCTCGTCCGATAGTACGATTGAACAGAATAGCAAGGTAAAACAATGTTAGAATTCATTTACATAACACTAATATAATCACTGGGGTAAAGCTGATGACCGTAACTGCATTCACGGTCATCCCAAGATGTCGGATGAAAAAATAGGTCAGTATCTGTATTGTCTGTTACAGTGTTTCTATATCATTTTCTTTACAAAAGAGACATTGATACGATGTAAATTTATAAAAGATTCACACGCAAATCACAAATAACCTCCGAGAAATGTGCATGAAACAGGAAATTCGATTTAAAAAAATCGCTAAGATGACCGTAAATCACAATCGAAATGACCGTAACAGAATCAGCAATTCATCACAAGGGTGACCGTAATTGGTTAAAAGATGACTGTAATTTCTAAATGATGACCGTAATTTTTAAAGGATGATCGCCAATTCTAAGAAATATCCGTATTTGTATAACTACTTTTTTTGTATCAAATGATTAATGGTGTTGATATAAAACGTATTTATATGAGAGTATTATCATATAGGTAGGAGAAAATAAGACGTGCTTTAAATATAAAGTTCCCCATATATATCTTTTTTTTACGGTAGAGGGTATAATTTTTAAAATGAACATACAAGAAGACATGCACATGAAAAAGTGGGGAAAACATGCAACAAAAGCGCGGTTGAATGACATCTTACAAGTATAATAAAAAAAAAGTGTCCTGCACAGCCTCCAACTAAAAGCCAAAAGATTTTTTTTTATTTCTGGAATTCCTTGTAATGACATATAATAAATGCACTTTTTTAAAAATGCCAATGGATGTACACCTATTGATATTATATCGTCTTTGATTTGTCTTCTATTTTTTCCTGCAAGTGAAATAACAGAACCTGTTTTTAAAATACTACGACCAAACTAGTGAAGGCGAGCTCCAGCAAAATAGATCCTTAAAATATTCTTGTGCATATAGCATATCACAAGGGGCAGGGGCGAATTAAGCCATTTTCAAAAAAGAGGGGTCCCAACCCAGGGTAAAGGGGTTCAAACTATGTGTCCTCATTCAAATGCACTGATCTGTAAATAAAAAGGGGGTTCCAACCCCCGGACCCCCCTTTTGAATCCACCACTGAGGGGAACCTTGTCAATTTGTATATACAGCAATGTTATTCATATATAAACTCACTTTTTTAAGACAAACTAAGATTTTAATCGGCTTCCTCTGGAACCATACACACAGACTCGATTACCGGATATTCATATGTTTGATTAGTGTTTTTTATGCTCCATTCATGGGCATTATGTTTTCTGGTCAGTGCGTCCGTTCGTCTGCTCGTTCGTCCGTCTGTCCCAGCTCAGGTTAAAGTTTTTGGTCGAGGAGGTTTTTGATGATGTTGAAGTCCATTCCTTGAAACTAAGTACACCTGTTTTCTATGATATGATCTTTCTAATCATAATGCCAAATTACAGTTTTTTCCCCATTTTAACGGTCCACTGAACATAGAAAATTATAGTGTAGATGAGGCATGTACTAGAGACACCTCAGAGGGACACATTCTTGTTTCTTCAACTTTTCGTCGTATTTCTGTCAATTTGTATTAAAATTTTTAAGTCGTTATCAATACATATTTCATAGTTTACGAGAAATTTGCAATTTACTATCATTGTCATGAACTCAAAATACGGCAAATAGTTAAAAATAAATTGATGACACATGTTTATATCCGCTAACTAAGCCCCTATTGAGACAAACACAACAAAAAGCTATGAATACAAATACGGATATTCTTAAAATTGAGGGTCATCATTTAAAAGTAACGATCATCCTTTATAAATTACAGTCATTCTTTACAAATTACGGTCATCTTTTACAAGTTACGGTCATCTGTTTAACAATCACGGTCATCCTTGTTTTATGTTACGGTCATCTTGAAAATATTTTGGTAATGATTTACGGTCATTTTAGCGGTTTTTTCAAATTGAATTTCGCGTTTCCAGAACATTTTTCGTTAGTAATTTGTGATTTCTGTGTGAATCTTTTATAAATTTACATCGTATCTATGTATACTTTGTAAAGAAAATGATATAGAAACACTGTAACAGACAATACAGATACTGACCTAATTTTTCATCCGACATCTTGGGATGACCGTGAATGCAGTTACGGTCATCAGCTTTACCCCAGTGATAATGTCAAATACATACAAGATACATACAAGAGGTATATACATGATCTGATCGAAGGGAACTTACTCTCACTAGTTAATGGACCACAATAAACAATCACATGTATACTTATTAGTCTTGTTTACGACATCACCCACAAAGTTGACTTAAGCTTGTGAATTGAAATATAGACATTATGGTCACCATTGGTCTTCCTCTGACCAGCATTAATACGTTAGGCTCTGTGGGATGTACAGGTTTGCGGCAACGTCCGGTCAGAACGGGAATATAAATTCCGATGATTGCCACGATCTGTGCACGTTAAGAACCCTTTGACGATCATGCAGGTGGCCTTGTTGCAAAGCTAAATTTATATCCCTATCAAATGTACCATCCTTTTCCCATGGCAGTCCATATTTTCCCGACCGTCATCCCGGACGGCTTCTATTACAGAATCTGCCGTTTGTATTGATTGTTTATTTATTCTCGTCCTGTATGTGCATGAAATATTTGCCACTGGACGTCAAACCACTAATAATCAATCTCCGACTTTAATATAATGTTACCCGAGATGGATAACTTGAACAAGAACTTATGAGACGGTCTAGGTTCGAAAAAAGGGGGGGGGGGGGTGTACGGTGGAGGAGGTTCCTTCGTTTATTGATTCCTTATTTTTTATACCATTTTTGTCTATGCTTCATTTATTTTGACCATTATTGTCTATTATTGATATTTTTGCACACCATTATTCGAAAATCATCTTTATTTTTTTGGCCTATTAGTCTGCACTTTTTGCCCATTATCGCCTATTCTGTAAATTTTATCTAGACCCTTTAATAGGGTTTTCTTGTAAAAGATGTATAAACAATTATTTCTAGACCATGTGTCATATCAGATTCCTAAAAACACAGTAAAAACACTCCACTTCCAATAGAACGATATCTAACCAGTAAAAGGAAATAAACAAAAAGTGGCACATATTTGGAGAGAAAGGTGTCAGACCACTAATTAAAAGTCTGACTTGGTGTGTCAGTGTTAGATCACCCTCTGGCCTCCGGCCATCGGGGTGATCTTACACTGACACACCGCGTCCTTGTGGGATAACTATTAATGAATTGCAGGAAAGGTAGTCCTTGACGTAGATCTCGGAAATGATATGTATGAGATAGACAAAACGGAAAATAGGTAAACTAACTAAATAATTTTAACATGATAAAATTCTCACCGTTTTATTTAGTACGATAATTACTTCCTATGTGGTTTAAAAAAGCATTTGTCGATAGTTTAATATTACTGTTTCATAAATGTTGTTGGACTTCCGAGTAATCATACGATTATTGAGGGGCTGAATAGGGTTAATACAATGTAGAATAGTGGCGTGAACAAAAAATGGAGAACATATTGGTCTCGAAATAAAGAACATGAAATAACATAAATAATGACTAACAATATAAAAAAAAGAGAGCAATAGCTTGTATGCGCTCTCATGTATGAAATTCTTGCCAGCTATTTATAAAAAAAATATGTATCAAAGTTTGTTTCAGCAATGACTCGAATGTATTCGTAAAATCAGGGCAGATCAATTATTTTTACGGACTTTTGTCCCTTAAATGGGTCAATGATATAGAAATTTACAGGGTAAGTGCGCTGTACACATCCTGAAAGACATTTAGTAATTTGTATCAAAGGCTTAGGCCGTGTTCACATTGACCTAAACTCGGTGTTGTGTTAGTGTAACTCACACGTAAACTAAACACAATTACGTTCTTACGTTCCCATTGATAAAACTCAATGTTTACATGTAGTTTAAATCATGTTTTGTCTACATGCAGTCGATACTCAGTGTAGGCCTTGTGTAGGTTAAGTGTACACAAAACTATGCATTGAAAAAAATAATTTTACCATGTTTATAAAAGGAAGAAACGGTTTTTGAATAAAATTGGATGTTTATGACAATTATGAATAAAGTTCTTTACAGAAATATTTGTTTAAACTTGATACATTTATTTGTTATAAAAAAAACTTTACGTAGCTTTATTAACCCCTTATCAAAGCATTATTCATTTGAAAAGGTTTTCCCGAATCGACTGAGTGTACACAGAAATATTTGCCACTGAGCTTCACTCAAACAACGATTCATTAATAAATGCATTACTAAAAAAAGTGTGAGGTAATTTTTTGTCTAGTATCTCAGACCCGTTAAAGCACACTTAGAAATATAATAAAAATACCTAATCCCAGTTGCAAAATACTCCTCGTAGAAGAAATAACATTTGAAAGAAAAAGAAAAAATAGAAATATATGATCCTTAAAACATCACATTTTTTTCTTCGTTTGTATTAAGCACGCTGTTCAGTCTACATTTTCTAATGCGTAATCGAGACATCTTTAGTATCTTTAAACTACTGCACATGATCAAAATGGATTTCATCAAGCATAAAGGAGCAACCACATAACTTCAAATTGGGGGGGGGGGGGGGGGGGTCATGTTTTTTTTCTGCGCGAATGTTTTCATTCAGTTTTTTCGATGCTAACAATCAAATAATTTTTTTTCAATATTTAACACCATAATGTATGGGGAAACTCTGAACTCAGATCTATCTTTTATCATCTGTATGACCAGAATATTTTATATGAAATTGAGGATAAGAATATTTTTCAGGAAACACTCCATCCCCCCTTTTTAAGTTAAATTATCATTCCTTAACTGCTAGAAAAGTTGTCCGAGAAATTTGTATTCGGTTTTACCAGAGACATATAATACTGTATTATATGTCTCTGGTTTTACGTAATGAACATTTAAATGACATATAGTTTACAAGTGTGAACAAATCTTATGTACAGGTAATTAAACAAGGTGTATAGATGTGAACAAATTTAATGTGAAACCAGTGTGCATTACGGTAAACTAATTGTAAACATGTTTACTGTACATGGCGTTTGGTGTGAACACGGCCTTATACCAGAAATGTCTCGTACAACCTTGAAAATAAGTGCCGATTAACAGTTTTTAAAAGAATAATGACGTTTTGAAAGTTTAATTACGTTTTTAAAAAAGTCTACCGCCTCGTGTTGTAGGATTGTTATGCAATTTGTATCATAAATTTATAGATTCAGATTCAATAGTTTATTAAAGTCTCACCACATACAACATGATTAAAACAAGATACAATTATAAAATTAATTATACAGTAAACATAGTTAAAACAATTAAATACATGTATGTGCCATTCTTAAAAGAATTATGAGAGACTATTAAAATACAAATAATACTTATTCATTTTATAAAATACTACAAATACAGTAGTTAATGATATAAAATACTGTTTCTCCTTGTTAAAATGTTATTGCAGGTTTTGGCAACAATATTACAAATATTGGTATTTTTAAACATATATATAAATTTTTCTTCATCAGACAAGTTTAAAAACATATCATTATGACACAATATATCAATAAAAAGTGCATGTCTTAGATCTTCATACAAGGGACAATTTAAAAGTACATGTTTTTCATCCTCTAAAATATTACAGTTAAAACAGACTCTTTCGTCTAGATTTTTTCTTTCATATCGACCAGTTTCAATTTTTAATGGTGCTACACCACATCTAAACTTTGAAAAAGCACTACGATGGCGTTGTGGCATTTTCTGTAGCAAATATTGCTCAGTGTTATAAGTATGTTTAAAAAGTTTATATGTTCTCAATTTACAACCAGTACTATATGAAAAAATTCTTGTACACCAGTCTTTTTTATATTTATCAAACATTTTCTCTTCTAACTGAGATATACTAAGACTATCAAGAAAATTTATATAAGCAATGTCTGGTATGAATTAGTAAATCAGTGCTGCATGCTATATTATTTTTACAGAAATATGTCTCTCTCAAATGTGTTGTATATTGAACTTTGTTTTTTAAATTCTACATTGTATATCTCAAAAGTTGATATGCCTCTTTGAAATAAAAATGTGTAATCTATAATATTGTTAGTGTTAATATCATAGAAAAAAAAAAGGATTATTTGCC